>NC_090652.1:232971589-233271589 GCF_040937935.1 Hyperolius riggenbachi | reverse complement strand
TGCAGGGGAGGGTGAAGAAGATAATTTAGTGGGGTGGTGGCAGACTCTTGGGGGTCCCTATCGATGCTGGGGCCCTGAGGCAATTGCCCCCTTTGCCCATATGGTAGTGCCGACCTCATTTTAAGCACGCTGGTTGCTAAATTGTATCTTTTGCTTTGTGCTTGCTATGCTGTTAAAATGTATGTATGATGAGCTGTATTCGATTTTTTTACCTGAAAATATTTAATAGAGAGTTGGCTTGCTGTCCAAAGCAGTACAGGAAAATACCCTCAAATGCTATTTAAAGAGAACCCGAGGTGTGTTTAAAGAATGTTATCTGCATACAGAGGCTGGATCTGCCTATACAGCCCAGCCTCTGTTGCTATCCCAAACCCCACTAAGGTCCCCCTGCACTCTGCAATCCCTCATAAATCACAGCCGTGCTGTGAGGCTGTGTTTACATCTGTAGTGTCAGTCTCAGCTGCTCCCCCGCCTCCTGCATAGCTCCGGTCCCTGCCCCCGTCCCTTCCCTCCAATCAGCAGGGAGGGAAGGGATGCAGGCGGGGACTGGAGTTCTGCAGGAGGCGGGGAGAGCAGCAGACTGACACTATAGAGATAAACACAGCCAGCTCTGACAAGCTGTTTGTCAGCAGCGTGGCTGTGATTTATGGAGGGATTGCAGAGTGCAGGGGGCCCTTAGGGGGTTTGGGATAGCAACAGAGGCTGGGCTGTATAGGCAGATCCAGCCTCTGTATGCAGATAATATTCTTCAAACCCACCTCGGGTACTCTTTAAGAGCTTGCCTTATTCTAGTATGGAAGGCAGCCTAAACCTAAACAATAAAGGTAACTATAACTATTCCATATGCTTCGGTTTCTTCGTATATGTATAATATACTTTGGCTTGCTATTCGTAACATAATGAATGTACATATTAGCTCACTTCTATAAAGTGACTTGTATTTATGGTTTATCGATCCATAAAATTATGTTTCACAAAGAAAAAATAATCAAGGTATTTATTTAACATTGAATGGAGCTGTGTTCCAAATGCAGCAAACCATATCATCCAATATGTAATCAGCTTGCAGAGCCCATAATACTATAAGCTGGTGAGAGCTGAAATGATATTGGCTGGTATAGCTTACTGCGCAGTGCGCACTACTGTATTTGTATAGTATTAAACAAGTTCGCAAACATCTCTCAAGCCACTTTAGGTCTTCCTCGGCTGAAACAACCTGGTCACTTCGGACAGAACTGTAAAAGTTGCACAGGTGTCCCTTCATGTCTCTGGACTCTACTTCAGGGTCCACTTAAATGTCCTCATGACACCCTGATGAACCAGCGTAAATGTGTTCCAGAATATCCTCCTGCCTGCCTCCAAGCGAGGCTAACTCTAATGTACTGTACATCCTGCACCAGTAGTGGCTGCATAGTGAACTGGTTAAAGGCTCTGCCTCTGCCACACAAGACCAGGGTTCAAATCTCGGCTTTTCCTGTTCAGTAAGTCAGCACCAATGCAGTAAGGAGACCTTGGCCAAGACTCCTAAACACTGCTACTGAGCATGCCCCAGTGACTCAAGTCCTTTGAGTCCAACAGGAGAAAAGCTCAATATAAATTTAATTTGTCTCTTGAACCAAATTTATATCAATCTGAGAGATTAGACAAGTACAAGTCTGGCACTTCCAAAATGTGGAGGCCGACCATTCACGTTAGTTTAAAGTTTCAGAATGACAGATCTGCAAACGACACTGGCCCATAATCAGCTCACTTTTTCTCCTAAGTCTTTTACTAGTTACAAAGGGAGGAGAAGAGGCGCCCAGGGTATGATAAAACAAAATTAAAAACAATTAGGGCTTGTTCACACCAAGGGCGTTTTGCGTTTTTTTAAGCGCTGGTGATTCTCTAAATCACCCTAAAAAGCGTTTGTGCAATGATTCCCTTTGAGAGTATTCACATCTGAACGGTTCATTTCTGATACGCTCAGCAAAGCGCTGCCTGTACCATTTTTGGGGTGATTTCCCTATAATGGAAGGTATAAGGAAATCACAAAACGCTTGAAAAAGCACTTGGTATAGCGATTTCCCCAGCACTTTTAAGGATAAATAAATTTTTATTATTTTCTGGGTCAAAGAGTTATCTTCCTGACTTGTGTCAGGAAGTGAAAAATCAAATCGCTCTGGTAAAGTGCTTTGAAAAGCGCTTTACAAAAAAACAATGCGCGCAGGTAAGCATCAGGGGGGGGGGGGGGGGGGGGGGTAGGAATCACTCACAAAATTGAAAATCGCTTTCGTCATAGATTTCGATTTTAGATGTGAACAAAGCCTGAAATGAGAAAAAGATGAGGGGCTTACCTTAATGAAGAGAAATTCATATAACAAATGAATTTAATGTTGCACTGGCAATGCATTTTGCGGATCTGTGCCCACTTCCTCAGGCCAATTAAAGTGCCGTTTAACTGTTTTTAACTGAGCTTTATCATACCATCGGCGCCTCTTCTCCTTCCCTTGTGTTTATTTACCCTCCTTTGGAGGGCTGTTTCCATTGGCCTCTTTCAGGCCTAGCCACCATTAGCACCACTCTTTGTTTTTACCTGAGGAGCGCGACCACATCCAGCTTTCTTGGACCCTCGAGTAGAGTCGGGTTTATATATTTCCCTCTGCTTTTTGTGGTTGGTTGCCCTGATTCAACTTACCTTTGTGAGTACCAATTTTCCTTCCACCTCTTTGTGACATATTACACTGCTGGGGCTCCTGTTGTCTCTGTGCTTTTTCTTTTTAGGATGCCCAGTCATCCTCCCTACATAACATTTTGACAGTACTTTTTGGTACTTTTTCGGCCTCTTGCACACTGCAAGCAATTCAGATTCAGATTCCGCTTTTTAATCGGATTTTACTTCCGATTCAGATTCAGATTTGCAGTTTGCTCCCTGCACACTGCAAAGCGGAATCTGAATCGGATGTAAAAACTGATTAAAAAGCAGAATCTGAATCTGAATCGCTTGCAGCGTGCAAGAGGCCTTCAATTGCGAAGTGCTAAAAAGTATGTTTTAAACAGAAGACAAAAAATGATCTCCTGGAAGAAAAAGTGAATTGAATAAGAACCTCTGACTCCAAGCTCACTGCCTGAATGGGAAAAATGCACTGCAAGGCAAATGCATTCACTTCAAGAGAACTTCCAATTTCATTATAAAATTGCCATAACTTAGGTGATGCAAACGTTTTGAGTAATTCAATGTAATTCCATGCAACCATCCAGAAACTCTCATCATTCTGCAGGAGTAATTAGCTGCACAGGACATGAGCCATTGTTACTCACTTGTCAGCACTTAGGTTAATCCACACAGCCTGGCAGCAAACACAGACACTCCTATCTGCTAGTTTCTGTTTAAAGCACTGTGAAATAATTGTGTTTTATACACACATAAAATAAAGTAAGTAAGCTATAAAGTTTGCCTTTGATCTTGTAATGTATACAGTTAAAGAGAAACCATGAAGAAGAACTGAACTTCATCCCAAGTAGCTGATATCCCCTTTTACATGAGAAATCTATTCCTTTTTTACAAACGGCTCATCAGGGAATTCTGAATGGATGATATTGTGGTGAAACCCCTCCCACAGGAAACCGTGAAGACCATGGTTTCCTGTCTATGAACCTTGTTGCATTGTGGGAAATAGCTGTTTACAGCTGTTTCTAAACTGCCAAAAAGCAAGCAGCAGCTACTTCCAGTGAAATTACCTGCCAGCAGTAGAAATGTCACCATGTGATAAATGTCAGAATGTAAATCAGGGAGAGGAAAGATTTTACAATGGGAAAACAATGACTAAATCATTTATACATAATTATTGTAAAAATGAAGATTTTTTTTTATTACATTATTTTCACTGGAGTTCCTCTTTAAACAGAAGGAACTGAGAGGACTTTCCCTTTAAGCATGGGCAAAGCAATCACCCTTGCAATCGCAGGGGGGCTCAGAGGCTTTGGGGGTCCTCCACCTCCCTCACCCTAACTGCAAGTGCAGCCAGTCAGCAAAGAAACACCCCCCCCCCCTCCCCCCATTTACTCACAAAAAACATGAGCAGGAGCATGTGTAATTTTATCTTGCTTCTGGGCACTGATTCACAGCAGAACACTCTCTGCTGCCATTCGCCGGCTCCCGATCAGGTGACCCTCATGGGGTTCGGGGACCAAGGTAGCGCCGATGCTATCATTTTTTGCAGAAGGGCCCTATTAAGTCTAGTTACATCCCGGCCTTTAAGCCTCTTGTGTTTCCCACACTATGATTCACTTATACACTATTAGATACAGCAGAGGAGCAGGAGAACAGTTTGGGGTATATTTGCAGTTACTGAGTCTGGAGCTGTCACATAGTCCATTCCACGCTTCCATTCAGCAATGTGACAATACAGAGATTTAGGCATTAGAGTGATCTCACCAGAGACTGGCTATTTCTT
Source organism: Hyperolius riggenbachi (assembly GCF_040937935.1). Classification (NCBI taxonomy): domain Eukaryota; kingdom Metazoa; phylum Chordata; class Amphibia; order Anura; family Hyperoliidae; genus Hyperolius; species Hyperolius riggenbachi. Next base: position 233,267,156 of record NC_090652.1, on the reverse strand, counting down.
TCATTAAATTGTTCCTTGAAAAAAAGAACTATCCGGCATGCTGCCTTCAATATTTCAATATTCTGTCTAAATTGAAAATGACTGAGCTTCACAGCGTATTCCGTGAGGGAAATTTGGCAAGAATTCATTACCTCTCACAACAGGTGATTTTTAAATTGTTCCTTAAAGCCTCTGTCCAGCTTCAGTTTTTATCAGACTCGGGCCTCGTTCACATCATGACTTGCAGATGGCCATACGATCAGAACGCAACGTACGCCATCTGCGCCTCTATGCGTTGTGCTGCTGATCCCATTCACTAGTGAATGGGTCAGCACTGCGCTTGCGGACAGAACGCATGCAGCAGTACGATAGTGGCAAATGCGCACTGAAGCGCGTCATCATGTGAACGAGGTCTAATTCTAAACTCATGTAGGAATACTTTAAGTACCATATTTAAAAATGCACTAAGTATATTTATATTAAAGAAAACAGTGGTGGTCTGATGACCACTGCTACTCCATGGGCTCGGTAGGTATCCCATACATTGCCAGAGTACTGAGTGCTATGCTATTTGTGTAGCACTCAGTCCCCTGGCAACATGTGCGTTACCTAGGTGAGGTGGGTTGTACTACTTACTCAATGCACGCAGTACAGATAAATTTATTGTGCGCTCCCTTTTGCGCATTTCAACTTTTCTGGTATTTAGTGACTACATCCATCTGTGTCTTACTTGACAAGTAGAACACATTTCTGGATCATGTGGATATCTCGTCAGATAGACAAGAGTTAAGGAACCTTTCATCATCTTTTTTGTAAAAGCATGCTCAGGCACAGTTAGTATTCTGGCTACCTATTATTTTATACCCATTTCTACTGATTGCTAACCTTCTTAGCACCATTATGCACACCTCCCAATTTTTGTGGATAAAAAAGGATGGACACCTTTAAGATACGCTTTTGTCACACCTCTAACCTATTCCCGTGTCACTCCCCTTGCCACATAAACCACAAAGAATTCATAAGCAAAAGACAGTTTTGTAAATCTGACCATTCATGTCCTTACTATCATTATTCGTTTTTCTTCATGTTGACATCAGCAAATAAAAAATACATTTATTTATTTATTTGTTGTATTTATAAAGCGCCAACATATTACGCAGCGCTGGACATTAATTTAGGTTACAGACAATATTTAGGGGTGACAAACAGCAATATGACAATACAGGAATACAAGAAAACCAGATCACACAGCACAGTATGCGTACAAGGTAATGCTTAGTCAGTCACTGGATGGGAGCATGGAGTTAGGCAAGTTAGGTTCACTCAAATGCATAGCATGGGTGCACAGTAATAGAGGTGCATGATCAGGTAGGACACAAAAGGAGTGAGGACCCTGCCCAAAGGCTTACAATCTAGAGGGAGAGGTAGGGACACGAGAGGTAGGGGACCAGAGTTCGGCTGTGGGTTTAGAGCAATTGTGAGGGGTGGTAGGCAAGAGTGAAAAGGTGAGTTTTGAGGGCCTTCTTGAAGGTGTTGAAGGAGGGGGCTGCCCTAATGGGTGGAGGTAGGGAGTTCCATAGTGTCGGAGCAGCTCTTGAGAAGTCTTGGAGGCGTGCATGGGACTGGGTGATGCGGGGGACGGTCAGGCGAAGTTCATTGGAGGAGCGGAGTGAGCGGCTTGGTGTGTATCTCTGAGTAAGATCAGAAATGTAGGTTGGACAGGTTTTGTGGATGGATTTGTAGGTCAGACACAATATCTTGAATCTGATTCTGGACTGGATAGGAAGCCAGTGGAGGGATTCACGGAGGGGAGCCGCCCTGGTGGAGCGATGGGAGGAGTGGATAATTCTGGCAGCCGCATTCATGATGGACTGCAGTGGGGCTATTCGGGTCTTAGGGAGTCCAGACAGAAGGGCATTGCAGTAGTCGAGGCGGGAAATTATGAGGGCATGGATGAGGAGTTTGGTGGTGGCAGGAAAGGGCGAATCTTACAGATGTTACGAAGGTGGAAGTTGCAGGACTTTGTGAGGTTTTGGATGTGGGGAGTGAAGGAGAGTGCGGAGTCCAGGGTGACACCCAGACAGCGGGCTTGAGAGGTAGGGTGAATAGTAGTGTGGTTAACAGTGACCTGCACATCTGGGAGGTCCAGGGATGACCGGGGTGGGAAGATCATAAATTCCGTTTTGTCTAGATTTAGTTTTAGGAACCTAGTGGACATCCAGGAGGAGATGGCAGATAGGCAGGAGGAGACCTTGTCCATGGTAGTGGTGGATATGTCGGGGGTGTGGAGATAGATTTGGGTGTCATCTGCATACAGATGATAGTTAAAACCCATGGAGGAGATAACCTTGCCAATTTAAAGGGGCACTATGGTGAAAAAAATTTACATTTAAAATATGTGCAAACATAAACAAATAAGAAGTAGGTTTTTTCCAAAGTAAAATGAGCCATAAATTACTTTTCTCCTATGTTGCTGTCACTTACAGTAGGTAGTAGAAATCTGACAGAAGCGACTTTTGTGGACAAGTCCATCTCTTCATGGGGGATTCTCAGGGATTTATTTATTTTCAAAAGCACTTAGTGAATGTCAGTTTCTCTGTCCAACTGCCAAAACACTGTGTAGAGCAAGGAAGCTGTCCAGCATCATTTATTAAATCCTTTTTAAGGAATATCTTTATAAAGAATAAAAGCCTTGCTGAGAATCCCCTATGGAGAGATAGACTAGCTCAAAAACTGTCGGTAATGTCAGATTTCTACTACTTACTGTAAGTGACATTAACATAGGAGAAAAGTAATGTATGGCTCATTTTACTCTGGAAAAAATGTTCTTCTATGTTTGTACATATTTTACATTTTACGATTTTTCGCCATAGCGCCCCTTTAAAGAATAGGACAAAAAAAGTGCAGAGCCAGTTAAACTCATTTTTCTGTAGAAAAATACATACATTTATTTACATGAAGCAGTGTAAGGGCCCGTTTCCACTAGTGCGGTGCGAATCGCTAGGATTCCACCGCTGACAAAATCGCATGCGGATGCGATTCCGCATGCGATTTTTGCCGCGATTTCGCATGCGATTTCGCATAGGCAGGCTATCAGCGATTTTAACCATGTCACTGCCTGGCTCAATGTACATTAGTTTTAGTGCGAATTCGCACGCGAAATCGCGGCAAAAAACGCATGTGCGATTTCCCCTATTAAATACATTGCCTGCGAATCGCCTGCATTCCACACGCAGGCGAATTCTGCAGGCCCTACCGTGCAGAAAAATCCTGCACAGAAAAACGCACCAAAAAACTGACAAGTGGAAACAGTCTCATCCACTTGTATTAGTTATGCGAATCCGCATGCAGACAACGCATGCGGATGCGCTCTAGTGGAAACGGGCCCTAACAGCTTTGAAAATGAGACAAATGAGGCTGTAAAGCCCCATAGCCACTACGCCATTTTTAGGATGACCAGCGATTTTAAGAGAGATGAGCGATCATTTCCAAAATCTCGTGACGTGGGTATAGGTGAACAATGGTGATAACGACCGTCACGGCGGATCAGATCCTTAAGACCCCCGATGACATCGCTTGACTCCGTCGTGTGCCGATGCGTGAACCCGCCTGCAGGAAGATGAATCGGGGAGTGCTCAGGGACATCGCTGGGATCCATCTTCCTGGGTCGTCATGTGAGTATTCAGCTTAAAGTGGACCCAAACCAAACATTTTTTTTTAAATTCAAAATATTTTAGTAGCACAACTCTGACACATACAAAGATAAATAAACACTCCTTCAAGCCTATAAGCATTTCAGTGCATACTTTTCACCCTTCTCTTTTCATAACTAGGGTTATACAGGTGGCAGCCATTACTTCTGAGCTTAGAAGGAGGTTTTAGATCATGGGTGTGTTTGTCATCAGCTACCATCCCTCACAGGGGCGTCGTCTATGTGAAATCTCACACAAGCTGAGATGACCTCCCCGTGACATCATCAGTAGCAGCCTGTGTTTTGTTTTTGTTTTTTATTCCTCCACCAGTTTGCCGGATTCTGTCCCGGCAATATGAAAGGAAGGGAGGGGTTACTCCATTAAATGTAAAATATTTTATATTTGTCATCATGCAGCTGAAAAAAAGACTGCTATTTATTATAATAAGTTAGAAAATAGATTTTATTTCTGAAATCTTGTATTTTTAATTTGGGTCCACTTTAAGAGCAAAAAAGGGGTTTGGTTCCCAAAAAGTCAGTCCCTCCAAATAAGGTACAGTAGGTAGCTATGGGAACTTATGTTGTTTATATGGAACAGTTTGTTAAAAAAGAACTCAAGGTGAGAGCTGTATGGAGGATGCCATATTTATTTCCTTTTTCAACAATACTAGTTGCCTGGCAGTCCTGCTTATCTTCCTGCTCAGTAGTGTCTGAATCACGCACATGAAACAAGCATGCAGCTAATCTTGTCAGATTTTTGTCAGAAATCTGATCTGCATGCTTGTTCAGGGTCTATGGCTAAAAGTATTTAGAGGCAGTGGATCAGCAGGACAGCCAGGCAATGGGCATAGTTTAAAAGGTTAATGATGGTAGCAGGTAGGCCCTTTGACACCCACTAGGCCCCAAGCACCCACCTAAGTTGCCAGGTGGATGATCCTGCTCTGCATATACAGAGTATACATATATGGCATATACAGAATATACACATACAGATAATACAGAGTGCAACAGAATCCATTTCCATTCATACAATAGCTAGCATTCCTTCACTTCGAGTTCAGGCAATAAAAGTCACACAGATAGGATTTTCTGCTTTCCACTATAAAAGATAACTGACAGTGATCACAGGTCATATTCAGCATTCAGTTCATTAACAATTTCTATTGTGAACACAACAGTAAAAGCCTGTCTATGGCCACATTTAAGAGCATAGTATTTGTTTTTGTGTACATTTGCGTTCATACTCCTACACACATTTTGACACTTCTGCATGATCCTTTGTGTGTACGAGAATGGGGCTGGTAATTAAAGTCCCTTTCCACCCACATATTTTCCTCCCCCATTGCACTGCTCAATAACGCAATACAAGATTACTAAAGTTTAATAAAAGTATCTGAATACTTTAATGTTAGCTACATGCAGTGAGTTCACATGACCTGCACTGATCTGTTTGCTCTGTTACTAAATGACACTCTCTCTGTCACGACCATGCCACCCTCTTCTGTCTGTATCACCCTTCTTTATGCTCCTCTTTCCCTGGTGGTCACAGCTTAAAGAGAACCAGAGACAAAGCACCCTCATGTATTTTATCATATATATCCATGGAAACATGACAGTAAGCACCTACTCTGCTCTTTGTTTCATCTTTCACTGCTCAGTCTTCTTGTTATCAGCCCTGATAAAATCTCTGACTGAGCATTCAGTCTAGCTTTGTCCCAGAATAATTATAGCTGGGTCAGTCTTCTGTGATGTCTTTGAAAAAACATCACAGAAGACGAACTATAATCATTCCTGGGCAAAGCTAGACTGAATGATCAGTCAGAGATTTTATCAGAGCTGATAAGAAGAAAACTAAGCAGTAAGAGGTGAAACAAAGAGAAGAGTAGGTGTTTACTGTCATGTTCCCATTGGTATACATGGTAAAATACATGAGGGTGCTTCATGTCTGGTTCTCTTTAAGGGGGCCACTAACTGTCCAATTTATAGCAAAAAATCGTTCGAGAGATGAGATAATTCTGATCGGAAGAAAAATCGTTCACTACTCCATCAACGGATCAATCTTTGCTTTCTATCTATCACAACCAACAAGAAAATCCAAATTTTGGTTTGACTATTTTTTATAATCGTTTGTAATTGATTGTGCCCATCAACTAAGATTATTTACAACCAATCCGATCAGAATTTATGATCTCTCGATCAATTTAGATTGGACCGTTAGTGGCCACCTTTAGACACGCCAAGAGTTTGTCCCATTGGGAAATATAATGAGTGGACTGCTCGATTGAGCATCACATCGCTCAAGGAGGAGAGAGGTACTAAGAGCAAGACAGTGAATCATGGGACTGTACCACATGGCAAAACAATTGTTTTCGGCACGTGCTCTAAACCGTGTAGAGGCTGCTTTGAGCGCTGCCATTAACGTAATGTTATTATGGCTGTAGCGGCGCAATGGGATTTTCAATGTAATTTGGGAGCATGCATTATCCACACTGAAAATTACGCGTCCCCCCGAGTTGCTATGACTCAGAGAGGGAATAGTATTTAACACCATCATTCGGCTCACCCTGCGTCCACCTGACTGGGGGACGGAACAATTCGTACACACCACGTGGTAATATTTAGAGGTTTTTGTTTCCCGTTTTTTAAAAGCAGTATTTTATATTAGGTCATTCATTTGAAAGGGGGGGAAAGCAATAAAGCAGAAAATTTAGGGTGGAAATGGTCCCTTTAAGCCATACACACATCGATTTTTACCAAGAGATTGAAACACTGTGATTAAATCTGGCGGTAATCTGCAATTCAACAAGCCACATCGATCGTGATGAAGGTCAATTTGTGGCAAAAATGTACAGAAATTGAGATGGGCTGTAAATTTCAGTCGACCGGACACAGCAGGGGAGCAGCGGTAGATCAACGGCCCTTATCTTTTCACCGTATCGAACAGAGCAATGCTGCAGTTTGGTAGATTGCTCAATACATTTCATGACGATCTAATAAAAATCTGTGTGCTGTGTATGGGGGGGAATCGATTCCTCTCTGATCAGATTCATAGCAGAGTGGAATTATCTGTTTGCCACATTGAGCAAAAATCTAAGCGTGTATTACCACCTTAACACAAACCTGTAGCTTAAACAACTGGTGTATATAGTCAGTTAGTACTGTCAGTGTAGTCAGTAAGTGTAAACTTTACATTTCCTTTTTAGAACAGAAGGTATTTGCAATTATTCTGTTTTGCTTGAACAAGAAGGAACTTCCATGAATATGTACATCACTCTTGTATGCCCCTGCATATAGCCTATTGATTTTACACAGTCATGGTTATCCAATTTGCAGACAACTGTTGCGGGCTTACGTTGGCTAGCGGACCCATGGCCACTTCCTGTTTGTCACAACCACTAATTTGTAAGAAAATAGGGGACCCGCACCACCAACCAAATAGGTTTAAGCAGGTTGTGCAAGCAAAGGCGGTAGCCGAAGCAAGCGCTGCACCCCCTTTATAGGGACACTGTAGGTTCCCTGTGAGACACTTACACACAAACCAGACCTCAGCGAGCTCCATGCATTCATACTGTTCTCAATTAAAGTATTTTTTTTTTTAGCAGAACATCACTGAAATGGTTAAACAAAGCACTTTGTTCTGCTATTCAGCTTCAAATCCGCATCCAAACTGGGGATAACAGTATCTTTGTTTGTATTCCAATGTTGATACATGTGTGTAAACACAGAGTAACAACTGAAAAGGAGCTCTTTGTGAAGCTCTCTGTGCTGCAAGCACACAAACAGCTCAGAACAGCTAATTGGAAGATGTTAATATATAATAAAAAGCAGTTTGAATAAAATGCAATGGCAGGTTTCAGGGCAAGATAAACTACACTTTGGAAACTTGTAATAAAAAGTAGGAAAACACATTTTTATTGAATGTTATGTCGGAGTTTCAGACCACTTTAACAGATCTTCATAGACAATAGCAGCATATTACAGCAAGCTGTACAATTATATTTAAAAAGGCTTTAAAGAGACTCAGAGCTGAAAAAAGTAAAAAGATTTATACATACCTAGAGCTTCCCCCAGCCCCATCTGCTTGGATCGCTCCTATGCCGCCGTCCTCTACTGCCCGCAGCTTCGGGAACCGGGTCCCGCCACTTACGTCAGTCGGAGCCAGTCTATGCAGGAGATGTGCGCTGTTTGCATATCTCTCCAGCACCCACTGGAGAGATACGTAGAGGGCACACTTTTCCTGCATAGACTGGAGCCGACTGACGTAAGTGACGGGACCCGGTTCCCGAAGCTGCGGGCAGCAGAGGATGGCGGCGTGGGAACAATCCGAGCGGATAGTGCTGGAGGAAGCCCAAGGTATATATAAATCTTTTTACTTTTTTCAGCACTGGTACACTTTACCATAGACCATAGAGTTAATAGACCATCTGCAGTCTATTTTGCAACTGTTAAACACAAAAGCATCAAAACAAAAAGCACTTTTACTCTCTGGAACTAATGATTTCAGTTGTACAACTCCAACTTTTCTTCTAATGGTGCTGTTCAATTACTGTACAAGGCATACAAAGGCATACAAAGGCATACAAATATGCTGGATATGCTTCACTTGTTAGTTAATACAGGGAAGAAATGCTTGAAATGGCAGTGCGGGAAATGTACAAACTGCAATGCCTATTATAAGACAGAGACAAGGCAGACTTAACGTGTGCATAAAACAGAGGCAGCAGGAAATGTGGGCGCCTAATTTCGGGAAGTAGAATATCGGGTAAATTTACAGATATCCTACATTGATAAAGTGGCAATAAGGATAGTAAAATATCTGTAAATAAAACCTATATTTTACTACAACCAAATCTAACCCCATTCTCACCCTTAACTGCCCCCCTGCCAACACCCCCCCAAATGCCTAACCTTATAACCTCCCCTGCCGATACCCAACACTTAACTTCCCCCCCCCCACAATGCCTAACCTTAATCCCCTCTGCCAACGCCCAACACTTAATCACACACCCCCATGCCTAAACCTAACCACCCCCTGCCAATGCACAACTCTAAATCTCCCCTCCCCCCCATTGCCAAACCTTAACTGCCCCCCCCACATGCCTAATCTTAAACCCCATGCCTATCCTTGAAACCCTCCCCACTGACACCTATTTTTTACACACTTTCCGATATTTGGAATAGGCACCTGTTGGCCACCCACCCAAATCTCTCCTGCTAACGAGCACCCAAATGTCCTGCTTTTTTAACTTCAGCACCATGGACAGTGATCAGCATTCACCATTTATTGTAAGTGCAGGCTAGATCATAAAGGTACAAGCTAAACTGTATACTGTGTTTCCTTGAAAATAAGACAGGCTCTTGTATTGATTTTTGCTCTAAACGATGTACTAGGGCTTATTTTTAGGTGAAATGGAAATGTTCCTGCATGGTTTGTGGTTTCCATTTATTTAGGAAGGACCCAGGCTGGATTTTCCAGAAGGCACTGTAGGCACATGCCTACAGTTGCCTAATGTTGAAAGGATGGCTTTCTCCCCTCCCAAAGTGCCTCACTTCCTCCTTACCTACTTACCTATGCAGAGAGGTTACCCAGCAATCCACTGATGAGATCTCCCTTCAGCCAAGGACATCTCTAGCTACCAAACATTTGGGGCACCTCTAGCTACTTAGTATTAGGTTGCCAGAAGTACCCTTAATATTAAGGGGCTACTGTGGCTAACTACGCTGGGCAGGGGAAGCAGGAGAGAGGAGACATCTGGGCCAGACAGCACACTTATATGGTGCGGTTTCGGTAGGTGGTTGTGGGCTCAAGTCTAGGGTGTAAGAAAATCTGTGCCTATAGGCTCCTGTGATATACATCCGGCCTGGGCAGAATCTAGCATTTTGCTATCCACCAGCGATTCGAACGCAAAACACTGCAAAGTGAAAAGGGTCCTTTACTGGAGTTACACGTGAAATTCCGTAAATGTGTAGAATTTGGTGTTACTACAGTATTACTAAAGTCTAAACAGCTACAGTGGTCTTCTCACAACAACAGGGCCTTAGAGCTGTCAATTATGTAGTCCTTTTCAAACCAAGCCTCACTGAAAAGGCTTATTGCATCCTATTTGCCTTTTCAGAAGTTTTTGTTTTTAATCTTCTGCTTGCTTAAGACACATTATTCACACAATTTCCTGCTCCGACAATTGTGAAATGTGGACAGAAATAGATGAGATCTGTATGTGGCCACAGATTTGAAAACATAATTGACAGCAGTGCATTGTGGAGTGAAGTAAAGCCATTGCCTGCTACTAAAATGTGTTCTGATCCGTAAAAAACGAATAAACCCAACAGGATATGCTAAGCTATATCAAAAGGTATGGGAACAGGATGCTGTTTAAAAAACCTCTGTAGCGGAAAACGGATCCTGAGAAACGCTATCCAAAATTATAACTGGTTGGAAAGGTTAATTTATGTAGGGACAAAAATAAATCTGCTTTAAAAGATCAAGATTAAAGCCCCTCTCCAGTCCAACGGTCTCCTTCACCACTCTACTCGTCCCTGTATTGTCAATAAACAAATAGAATGAAAAATGCCAAATACTTGATTGTTTGTCTTTAGTAGTCCTATTACAGGATTTCCACCGCTGCCCCGATGCCTCCAACAGACAGGCTCCCTCCCAGACCCTACAGGAGCCTGCCTGGCAGTCAGACACATCCCCTGATACTGTTGTCTCCCTGACAGATGGCTCAGTCTTGCTTCCTCCAGGATGCCACTGCAGGAGGCAGATAGAAAGGTAGCCAATATGACAATATCCTTTGTAAACCACAATAAGAGTTAGGGGCAGTGGCAGTGCAATCATGCTCCAAGTTAGAAAGCAATTGCCGCACACAGCCAAGGAGGGAAAAGAGGAAAAGGGTGGGAGAATTTACAACAAATTCAGAAATGTGCTCTTTTTACAAAGTATACTACCTATGTTTATTGACTATATGATGTAAAGAGGCTTTACCTTAATACATGACAAAGCACAAGACAAATACCATGTATATTATGTTTTTCTCCTGGCGGACGCCGAGTGCTAGAACTGCAGCCGCTAGGGTGTGCTCAGTAGGCTGTAGCAGTGTTCGGGAGTTTACCCTGCGGACTCCTTACTGAATAGGTGCTGGATTACTGAAAAGGAAGAGCTGAGATTCTAACCCAGGTCTCCTGTGTCAGAGGCAGAGCCCTTAACCATTCCACTACCTGGTCAGGAGCTCTTTAACTTGTCTATGCCCCACCCTCTTTACAGCAAGGCGCATGGAAAAGTGGGTGCTGTAAATACCAGCATGTAGAATATCGATAACTGTATATATTATTTACCGAATTACCAATATTCTACTGTTGGCCAGTGGTAATTACGATACTACAATATCTAGCCTATTCTCACATGAGCCCTCCCCCTGCCAGTGCTTAACCTCCCCCCCCCGCCACACACACACAGTGATGCCTAACCCTAACCTACCCTCCACCGATGCCTAATCATATAACACCCCCCACGATGTCAAACTCTAACCCATCCACAACCTATGCCTAATCCTAGCCCCCCCCCCTTTCCTCGCTGCAAACCTACCACTCTCTGCACTGCCTTCGGCTGCCCACTATACACTATACAAACTGCGGCAAGGTGCCCGCTATTCATAGCCACAGTTATTTGTACAGCGGATGGCTCGGGTACCTGCTATTTTATCGGGTGCTTCTGGCACCTAAATTTCCTGTTTGAAGCATTACCATCTACAGAGCTTGTTGCGAGCTCCTCCAAGTTTTCAAAGGGAGGGGGGGCATATTCCCTGCTGCAGAACGTGCCTCTGTGTGTCCCCCACGCTGCTCTTTGCCCCCCCACCGCCGTGCTATCACCCCCGAAGTTGGCAACAAGTGATTGCCGCTAATCTCAAGGGTAAGGGAGGACAGGTATTCCCTGCTCAAAAGCCCACTGGGGGCTTTCTTGCAGGCCTTCCTCAGCTGCCATTGGGCAGCTTTGTCTCTCCCTAGCCGCTCCCCCGCCTCTCTGCATGCTGCTCTGTGCGTCTCACACAGAGCAGCTCTTTGGCCTGGTGCACACCAAAAACCGCTAGCAGATCCGCAAAATGCTAGCAGATTTTGAAATGCTTTTTCTTCTTTTTCTGCTGCGTTTCAGCTAGCATTTTGCGGTTTTGTGTAGCGGTTTTGGTGTAGTAGATTTCATATATTGTTACAGTAAAGCTGTTACTGAACAGCTTCTGTAACAAAAACGCCGGCAAAACCGCTCTGAACAGGCGTTTTTCAGAGCGGTTTGCGTTTTTCCTATACTTAACATTGAGGCAGAAACGCATCCGAAATCCAAAAAATGCCTCATCCCGGGAGGATTCGTTTCTGCAAAACGCCTCCCACTCTGGTGTGCACCACCTCATTGAGATACATTGACCAAGTGGATCCGCAGCTGCAAGCGGCTGCAGAAACGCTGAAAAAGCCGCTCGGTGTGCACCACCCTATCAGCATCAGTGACCGCAGGGATCATGAAACCGAAACTAAGGGATCTTTCACATTAGCCAACGCGTGCACGAACCTGATTTCGTGCACACGTTGAGTGACATCTGGAAGTTGCAGAGCGATGCTGATTGGTGGCGGTAATTATAATTTACCCGATTGGAAAACGCCGGCATCGGACGATTAAAAGCTCCCGAGTGCGTCGAACCGCAACGCAACAAAATGCAGCGTTAGATGTGGAAGATAAAATGAAAGTCTATGGACTTTCATCTTACCTTGGAAAACGAAAACTATTGACTTTGCGTCAAAATGACAGAAATCAGCTCTGGTGTGAAAGAGCCCTAAAGAAGAACAGACCACAGGAGCGTCGGAGAGTGGCGGGGATCGCGGCTACCTGATCCGCCCAGCCCCCAGATCAGGTAGCATTTTTTTTTTATCTAGATCCCCACCTCGGGTTCTCTTTATACTGAACTTTGTCCTTTCATTTTTAGAGTGTTTAACACTCTGGGCGATAATCCCGAGCTGAGCTCGGGGTAAGCCGCCGCAGAGGATTTCTCAGGCCCTGGTGGGCCGATTTGGATATTTTTTTTTGTTGCACGCAGCTAGCACTTTGCTAGCTGCGTGTATATACCGATCGCCGCGCTCCTCGCTGATTCGCCGCTACCCGCCGTGCCGCGCTGCCCCCTCAGACCCCATGTGCAGCCTGGCCAATCAGTGGCAGGCAGCGCTGAGGGGTGGATCGGGACTCCCTCTGACGTCACCGTCGTTAACGTCGATGATGTCATCCCGATCATCGCCATGGCGACGGGGGAAGCCAAACAGGAAATCCCGTTCTGAACGGGATTTCCTGTTTGCTTTGATCGCCGGAGGCAATCGGAGGGGGTGGGGGGATGCCGCTGCACAGCGGCTATCATGTAGCTAGCGCTAGGCTAGCTACATGATTAAAAAAATAAAAATAAAAAAAATGTGCTGCGCCGCCCCCTGGCGATATTATTGTATCGCCCAGGAGGTTAAAAGAGTGAAAATTCTGATTACAAAATACATTTAAAAAACACAGTTTACTTTTTTTGAGTCACTCATTCTCCCAGTAATAATTGCTCATAGATGCTGCACAGTATTTTGGCAGACACTTTGATTTAGACTGCCTTTATTAGCACTGGCTACAAACTGAAAATAAGCCTGGCATTGCTTATGAAACGGAAATATTCCAAATAGATTGAGAAAGTTTCATGCATGTAATTCATTTTAAACTTCCAATTTAATAGCAGATAAGATCAGAGCTGTCCGTTTTGATCAATTTGTATTTGCTGAACATCTGAGTTATGCCTTAAAAGAGGGAGAGCAGTAACCCGGCATGTAATTTAGGATGAATGAAGAGAACCACTCACGCGAATTGGTCACAGTTCTGGCACGAACTCTGTTTTGGCGATATTGTTTGACACTGAAACAAATTTGACAAAATGGTCAGCTTGACTGAATTACTCATCTTACAGGTACAAATGCATTTATTTATAAGAGCTAAATGCATGAAATTCTAACGCTATGCCTCTTACAACCTAACACCAATAGCTGTCCTGCTGTAAAGTATTCATTTCAGACACTAAATAATACATTTTGATTGCAGGCGCATTCATGTATATAGACCCTTCCTACACAAGCCATTCATCAAAATGCAAAGTACAAAGGTGGTAAAAGCAGAAACGCACTCCAGCCAATCAAAAATCCAAGTGCATAAACATTACCATAGCTGCATACAGCATACAGGAGGTATTTGCAAATATGCAGCACCTTGCGAGCAACACATTACTCCTAAAATGCAATACTTCATACTGGGAACTGTATATGCGAATCATTTCTTTATATCCCTGTAAAAGCAAGGCACATGTCCAGAACCACTGGTTTACAGCATGCCTCTGTAAAATGAATTGGCTATAAGCCAATAAGTGAATGAGGTGGGGGAGAGGGAGGAATTTGTGGGCTATAGGAGGGAACAGCACAGCAAGCTGCCTCTTTCTGTCTGAAAAGTTGAGGAACCATATGTGGTCCCAGCATAAACATACAAGTGTGCTTATTTAAAGGGACACTTAAGTCAAACAAAAAAATTGAGTTTTACTCACCTAGGGCTTCCAATAGCCCCCTGCAGCTGTCCGGTGCCCTCGCCGTCTCCCTCCGATCCTCCTGGCTCCGCCGGCAGCAACTTCCTGTTTCGTTGACAGGAGCTGACAGGCTGGGGACGTGAGTGATTCTTCGCGTTCCCAGACACATTAGCACCCTCTATGCTGCTATATGGTATATGATATATGCTTTAGCAGCATAGATGGCGCTATTGTGGCCAGGAACGCGAAGAATCACTCGCGTCCCTAGCCTGTCAGCTCCTGTCACCGAAACAGGAAGTGGCTGCCGGCGGGGCCAGAAGGATCAGAGGGAGACGGCGAGGGCACCGGACAGCTGCAGGGGGCTATTGGAAGCCCCAGGTGAGTAAAACTCATTTTTTTTGTTTGACTTAAGTGTCCCTTTAAAGAGGAACTCCAGTGAAAATAATGTAGTAAAAAAAGTGCTTCATTTTTTACAATAATTATGTATACATGATTTAGTCAGTGTTTGCTCATTGTAAAATCTTTCCTCTCCCAGATTCACATTCTGACATTTATTACATGGAGACATTGTTACTGTGGGCAGGTTATTTAGCTGTTTCTAGCTGCTCTGGCTGTTAGACAGCTAATAACAGCTGTTTCCTGTCTCTGAACATTGTTACATTGTGGCTGTTTGCCAGGAGTACCGCGGTCTTCAGAGGTTCTTGTGGGAGGGATTTCAGCACAAAATCAGTCACACAGCGCCCCCTGATGGTCTGTTTGTGAAAATCATTGTCTTTCTCATGTAAAATGGGGTATCAGCTACTGATTGGGAAAAAGTTCAATTCTTGGTTGGAGTTTCTCTTTAAGGTAGCATTTCCTTGGGTCAGGTGTGCTGTAATGTTGTATTGTAATTACTGTATGAAGAGACAAGCTGATTGGTTGTTACAATGTATCTCTTACTGTATGAAGAGACAAGCTGATTGGTTGTTACAATGTATCTCTTACTGTATGAAGAGACAAGCTGATTGTTTGTTACAGTGTATTAATTACTGTATGAAGAGACAAGCTGATTGGTTGTTACAATGTATCTCTTTCTTTATGAAGAGACAAGCTGATTGGTTGTTACAGTGCATTAATTACTGTATGAAGAGACAAGCTGATTGGTTGTTACAGTGCATTACATACTGTATGAAGAGACAAGCTGATTGGTTGTTACAAGACAAATAACATTTATATTGTGCTTTTCTCCTGGCGGACTCAAAGCGCCAGAGCAGCAGCCACTAGGACACACTCTATAGGCAGTAGCAGTGTTGGGGAGACTTGCCTAAGGTCTCCTGCTGAATAGGTGCTGGCTTACTAAACAGGCAGAGCCAAGATTCGAACCCTGGTCTCCTGTATCAGAGGCAGAGCCCTTAACCATTACACCATCCAGCCAGTTACCGTGCATTACATACTGTATGAAGAGACAAGTTGATTGGTTGTTAAAGTGTTCTGGTTATAATTGCTCTAAATAAGTTTTGGACTCTCTATGAAATGCAGGTAGTTTGGCGTTTCCTCCTGCCCCCAATACTATCCGTATTACACGGCTGTGACACTTTGAAGAATTTGAAAAATGAGGGGATGCAAGCTGTTGGCTGTTAGCGAGGTCCACAGAGAAAAGATCTAAAGAATAATTGTTGGCATGTGGATGGAAGATAATTGAGAATTGTGATTCCATCTAGCATTAATTCATTTATATTCATTACTTTTAGTATTACATTAAGCATTATGTGGATAATATTACGACTTTCCAGATTAGCATTATTTTATATTGTGTTTCATTCTAATCATATGCACACAATGCAGAGGGAATGTATTCTCATCCTGTAGAAGCTGAAGTCTCTCACGTAGCTGTGTGTGTGTGGAGGGATGGGGGCTGTGTCCTTGGGAGCGATGTGTACAGTGGGGATTAGTGCTGCTATGGCACACACTGGCACACTGATATGGTGCTTGATCTCATGCCGGCGACAAGGTTCCTCTGCACCTGCCTGATACAATCCTTTTCTCTCTCCTGCCCCCTTATGCCCGATTTCCTTTCACGTTTGGCTTGCAGATAGGGACAGCAAAGCACTGTCATCCTTTCACAGTCACGGCCCAAGGGAAGGTGGCAGTCTTTTTATAATTTCTCAGCTAGGGGTTTTGCTTTGCCAGAGGGTAGGTGAGGGAAGAGACTTGAGCGAGAGAGAAGGCTTTACCTTGCGATTATTGCAAAGTCAAGCAAGCAGATTACAGGTGTAAAACTGCCTGGTTTAATGTGTGACTTGTAATATGTGTGGGGTTATTTGTGTCCCCTTGTAACCACAGATTGAAAGGAAACCTCAGAGGAAAGCGCTACGTAGGCTGACATTGCTGAGCTGATGAGCTCCCTCCGAAAATGCTACTAGCTTGACTCATGTTGACTCTTTGGTTTCTAGATTGTTATGTCACTGGCCAGGAACAAGGATGCAGTCAGTAAACCCGTGATGATGTAAAAATCCCAATCTGCATACTTGTTTTGGTCCAAGTCGCTGACTCGGACAGTGTTACATGCAAAGGATCAGTATGAAGACCAGAACACTAGCATTTCTGAAAGAGGGCCTCTGGATCCACAGAGGCTTTTGATGTTCTCCTCAACCCACCACGCTTGCTGGGACCTCTTTTAGTTTGCAGCTATGTTCCCCTTTGTGCACGAGTGCAGCCATACAGCGCCTGCGCAAACAAGTCTGAACCGAATGGAGGCATTTGTGGATGAGCGACTTCCGTTTACTGCGTAGGCGCAGCCGTACTCGTGCAAGTGCAGTAAGGTCACATTTAAACACGGCAGGGAGCGCAGAAATGACAACATTTCTGACAAGCTCTAGCTGCATATGCACTGGGGGTCCATGCTTGGCAACGTGGGTATCTAAATTTCTATCCTAACAATGTCACAGGTTTGCATTAAGCTTTGAGACCCACACAGGGAAGATTTGAGAGACCCTGATATACAGACTGCTGGTAAAAGTTTGTTAGCAATAAAAAGAGCTACTCGTATCTTCTTAGAAGTACTACAACAGTAACACATTATAATAAATTAATACATTATGACACAATGAATGGGCAGGGGAGGTCTTAGGCATGAGCCATTTGTGCATGTGCACAGGGACATTATTCCTGGGGGGGGGGGGGGGGGGCAACACATTTGCACTCAACATGTGATGACCTGGTCACTATGGCTGCACACGTCACTGCCAGTGCCTCACGTCACTGCAGTAGGTCACAGTGACATCGGGCACCTACATGCGTCACTGGTAAAGACAGTGTCTGCAGCCTGGTCGCCGGGAGGGTCTCCCAATCAGCCCCACCCCCTGCTGTGTGGAGAAAGGACATGTTGTGGTGGGGGCAGAGGAAAAGTGCAGTGGCAAATTTCAGCAAAAGTGAAACATTTGCATCATGAGCACAAGGTGACTATGCAGTATCCGCAGGACATGGCCATTTACCCTGCATAAGGTACCATATTGACATTCGTGGCCGAAGGGGCCGCTGATTCTTCCTCTGCCCAGGGCCACCATAAGCCTAGAGCTTCCCCTGGAATGGGGAGGTAATGTGGGGCAGCTTTATCATATTTGTGAGTATACATGTTCCAATGACTTGTAGCAAGGCTTAATTCTGTAGTATATAGACACACATCCACAGAAGTAGAAAAGAACAGCCAGACATATTTGCAGTCGCTCTGCACAAGAAGAGATTGTGGTCTGCTGTAGATCTGGGGGAATTTGTGGCACTGATGCATTTCCTGTGACAGGGGCAGCACAAAAGCCTTAACTTATTGGAATGTCTCCAGAAACTGTCAACCCAATATTGTACTGTACGCAAGAATTCCCATTTGTGCCGAAGACTGACTGAGTTATTCCAGTTTGCTTGACCCCAGAGCACCCTGTGTGGTCAGAGCTGCTGCCAGAGTTTTGCTAATCCAGTTAATATCATTAATAATTAAAATGTCCCTGTTGAAGTGTAATTCAATTTGAAAAAAAGATCCCCTTTTCCTGGTTACGGCATTGCAATGTACTGCCTTTAACCCATTTGCTCCCTTACATGTCGCAGTGAATAACTCCTGTACTGCCGCGTTCAGAGGTCTCTTTAAGATTTTTGTTTTTCATTGCCTGGTTTGTTTGTTTTTTTCACACCGAAATAGAAATTGACACATGAACTTGTTTCGGTGTTACATTTAAAAGGGCAGAAGCCTGATCAATATACGCACATATGACGTGGTTTGTGCCTGCGTAGAGCATTTAAAAGGTGGCGCAGGAAATGACACAGGAGTAATGCCTTTTCTAGCATAAAATTAGACGAATGTTTGCAAATATTATTAGCATACTAATGCATTGACTTCCTTACTCCCTGAAACACGGGCCGCACGTTCTAAACCTAGAAATGGAGGGATGGAAGCCTGATGCTTTAAAACAATAAGGCTGAGAAATAATTATTTGCATTGGCTAGAAGTGATGAGTAACTAGAGTAGGTTAGATTAAAGTGAACCTGTCTCAGAGCACTGGACTGGTATATAACATGTAGTGCAGTTTCTAGTGTGTAGTTTAGGTCCAGTTCTGAATACCACAGGGGCTCTGAAAAGGGGCATTCTGCTATGGTCCTCTGTAAAATAAATCTTAGGCCTCTTGCACACTACATGCGATTCCAATTTTTTATTCCGATTGAAAAACGTAGCAGCATGCAGTACGTTTTTTAATTGGAATAAAAAATCGGATCAGATAAAAAAAAATCTGAATTACATGTAGAGTGCAAGAGGCCTCAGTCCTCTCGCTTTCCACTCCATACACTCATTGACCTCAATTCACTAAGCAGTTTGGACTAGTCTACAGATGTTTTTAGTCTACTGATGGTTTGGTGTAATGTTTTAGACCTGTTTTAAGACCTGGTCTAACATTCAGTAATTACACAATTCACAAAGGCAAACAAGAAGTAACCACGCCCACTTTTTTTGACAGAGATTAGACCAGCTGATTTCTGTCGGTAAAGTAATTCTGTGAGTTATTTTAGATGCGAGGATGGAACCTTTTGAATTAATTATGCAGGCGTTAAATTGTATGCAGAGGAGAGCTCATCAAAGGAGAAGTACAGTATGTCAGTCATAGCTACTCATCTGTGAATTGCATGTTTTGATCATTTCCCCTGCTTTACCCACCTAATTACCAAATGTTTTAGACCAGTTTTAAAAACAGGTCTAAAACATTTGGTTATAGTGAATTCCCCTTTGATGCAACTGACTAAACCATCAGTAGACTAAAAACCATCAGTAGACTAGTCTAAACTACTTAGTGAATTGAGGCCATTGTGGGAAACTCCCAACTGTACCTGCATGAATAGTGGCTGGATAGTCTACTGGTTAAGGGCTTTGCCTCTAACACAGGAAACTTGGGTTTGAATCTCGGCTCTTCCTGTTCAGTAAGCCAGCACCTATTCAGTAAGGAGCCCTTGAGCTAGACTCCTTAACACTGCTACTGCCTACATCCTAGTGGCTGCAGCTCAAGAAAAGCGAGATATAAATATTATTTGTCTTGTCTACCTTTTTCAGAGAGGTACAGACTAACCAGCAAGCTCATGGTGAACCAGAACTCATTGGAGTGTGTGAGGGGCTACAATGCAGTGTTGCCAACTCATCCCTTTAATTACTGACACATATGAATTATACAGATTTTGTGGCTAGGTAGATGCAGTTAAGGCACCGATTATGTGCAAATAGCCCCAAAATCTGTATAACTTAGATGTGTCAGTAATTAAAGGGATGAGTTGGCAACACTGCTACAATGGTCCTAAAAGACCCCTTACTAAAATACCAAAGAAAACAAAAGTTTGCTTTCTTAAAACAGAAAGAATTTGCGATAATTCAGGTTGGAGTGAGCTGAATATATGCAAATTAACCATTGTTGCCCTTAGAAGCTAAACACACCCCCAGAACTGCTGGAATTCAATGTTGTGTCAGCTTGTACGAATTAACAAGCTGACACATCATTGCATTCCAGCAGTTCTGGAGGTGTGTTTAGCTTCTAAGGGCAACAATGGTTAATTTGCATATATTCAGCAGTGATGCACTGGGAGACATCTCATGCTCACTCCAACCTGAATTATCACAAATTATTTCTGTTTTAAAAGAACAATCGACACCCATGCTAACCTAGAAATAAAAAACACAGATATAAGCAGATAAATACTACTTCTACTTACATAACAGATGTATTGTGCTATCCACGTAATGATTCCTGTGAATTTTACAAAGGAAAAGCAGAAAATCCTATTCAAGGCAGTGGCCATCTTGCCAAGCTAATGCTGACATCATATCCTCCCTGACTCTTGTTCTCCCCCCTCCTTTCTCTTGCTCATTGTGTATTTATTAGCTGCCCTCCTCCCAGAGTCTTTTTTATTTTACATATCCAATCACTGACTCACTTCAGCCTTGCTTGTAAACACAAGTGATCAGCTAGGCAGGGAAATAAATGGAAGAGGAGGAATATATTATAGATAAAAAGAACTCTTCAAAAGAACTCCCAGCATTCAACTTTTTGGCACTGTTTGGCACTAGAGCCAGTGCTCCTAAAGTATATGGTAACTCCAAACCATAACAGCAGAGAAAGTTTTGAATGCAGGATTAGCATCTCTATCACTTAATACACTCAGACCAGTTGCTGTTGAAATTTGATTTTTATGGTGACAATACCGCTTTAAGAAAGCAAACTTTTGTTTGTTTGTTTTTTCAGAGAGGCATCCCCTCTTTGAAAATGAAAACCCTCTGTCTTCCTCATCTGTCTTTCTTTCATGATTGATGTCCAGATTTCAATATTTATTTTTCTACAGAAAAATTGTACTTAAAGAGACACTGAAGCGAAAAAAAAATATGATATAGTGAATTGGTTGTGTACTATGAATAATTACTAGAAGATTAGCAGCAAAGAAAATATTCTCATACTTTTATTTTCAGGTATATAGTGTTTTTTCTAACATTGCATCATTCTATCATATGTGCACATTACACAACACTCAGCATTCAAAATGAGTCTTTCAGAGCAGTCTGTGAAGTAATGACCTCTCCTCTAGCAGAGGAAAAGTAAATAGTCCAGGAACAGTTGAGATAATAAAAGTCAGATAACAGCCCTCTCCACGGCTAACTTAGTCGGAGAGCTTAATGGCTTGTTTGCATAGAGATAACAACTGGAGTTTCTCAACACTTCCTGTATTGGAAACAATTAGACTGAGGTATCTGATCTTAAAGTTTTATTTCTTAGCTGTGCTACACATACAAATCATAATATCATAATTTTTTTTCGCTTCAGTGTCTCTTTAATTGACTCTAAACTATTCCCATCATTAAAATATATTTCTTATTTTCAAATGATCTTCGTGTCACTGCCCTGAAGGGTGGCTTCAAAACGTCAAATGATCAATTAATAGCAGAAACAAAATTTATAAATTGGTTCAAAGCGGTGGACAAAGGCTTGAATAAGGACACAAACTTGTTATATTGGTATGAGTCTGATGATATTTAAACTCTTTCTCAGCCTATATAGCTAAACTTGTGAACTCAGAATTTACGATACCTCTGTGTCACTCCAACTCCCAGGTCTGTGAGCATGGTGTAAACAAGGATTCTTATCTCAGCTAACAACCTCCCACCCCATTTAGATGTTCTTCTGTCTCACTTAAAGAGACACTGAAGCGAAAAAAAAAAGTATGATATCATGATTTGTATGTGTAGTACAGATAAGAAATAAAACATTAAGATCAGAGACATCAGTCTAATTGTTTCCAGTACAGGGAGAGATAAGAAACTCCAGTTGTTATCTCTATGCAAAAAAAGCCATTAAGCTCTACGACTTTGAAAGTCGTGGAGAGGGCTGTTTTCTGACTTGTATTATCTCAACTGTTCCTGAACTATTTACTTTTTCTCTCCCAGTGGAGAGGTCATTAGTTCACAGACTGCTCTGAAAGAATCATTTTGAATGCTGAGTATTGTGTAATCTGCACATATTATAGAATGATGCAATGTTAGAAAAACACTATATACCTGAAAATAAAAATATGAGAATATTTTCTTTGCTGCTAATCTTCTAGTAATTATTCATAGTACACAACCAATTCATTATATCATATATATTTTTTTCGCTTCAGTGTCTCTTTAAGGCATCTTAATGACATGTATTTATGCTTGAAAAAAATTCTATGTTTTCCCTTTTGATGTTGCATGTATAAAGCTGTCTGTACCATCAGCCTGCAAGCAAACAGGATTTAAGCCCGACGAAGGCTGCAAAGCCGAAAGCTTGCTTATTCTTATTCTCTTTAGTTAGCCAATAAATGGTATCATCTTGGTTTAAAAGATCTTCTTGCTTTTACTGATGGCTAACACGGTACAATACCCTACTGCTATTATTTATTTTCAAATGTTAAAATGGAGGAAAAGTAATGATGACAGAAAGGTCCAGTGAACTTTGAATAATAAAATTGCATCTTTTGCTTATGAATTCATTGCGTCATATGTGTGAATAGTGGTGGTGTTGTAGGAGAGTACGGTAACTAGTGGTGAGGCAGGAGAGTAATAAGTGATGTGGCAGGGGCGTGTCTTAAAGGGTCCCTCATTCTCAGCGCAAAAATTTGAGAGATAACCGCTCATTCCTTCACAGCAGCAGGTCAGTAGAGACACTAGACTGGCCAGTGGCCACCATTCACAAGAGGCTCTTAAGGTAGCCATACACTGGTCGATTTGCCATCACATCCGACCAACAGACAGATCCCTCTCTGATCGAATCTGATCAGAGAGGGATCATATGGCTGCCTTTACTGCAAACAGATTGGGAATCGATTTCAGCATGAAACCGATCACAATCTGTGAAGCTGCCGCTGACGCCGCCTCCCGAATACATTACCTGCTCCGGCCGGCACGTGTCCCCCAGTCTCCGCTGTCTTCTCCTCCGTGCTCGGCTCCTCCAGCTTCACTGAACTTCCTGCTGGGGAAGTTTAAACAGTAGAGGGTCTTCTAATATAAAGTTATGATTACCTGCCGGGCCTTTTTTTCTGAATCACTGTCCATTTGGACTGAGCAACTGCAGTTCAGTAAGTGCTTTTGTTAATAAAGAAATAGCTGAGAATTCCCCATGAGGAGATGGACTAGTCCAAAACCTGTGTTGTATATGCCCTTTCTTACCATGCTCGTCCAAAACCTTACAGACCTCTCAGATTTTCACTATGTACTGTAAGTGACAGTAACGTAGGAAAAAAGCAATTTATACTGCATTATACCCTAGGGGAAACGTGCACTTACATGTATGTACCATATTTTTTACTGTATTATCAGTAGATTTTTTTCTGGTACGTATGTCCTGCTATTTAGTACTTTCCACTGCCACTATTTGATTATTATACTTACATGTATGTACTTAAAATTTTAAACATTTTCGAGATAGTGGTCTTTTAAGGATTGTTAAAAAGAAATTCTCACTGGTTATTTTGCTCAGCCGTGCTGTTTACACTTCAGTGCTTTGTGTAATGAGCATGTATGAATCTAGTTAATCACTGATTGGCTAATAATTGCTGAGCTAATGAAGGATTGGCTTATAAGTGCTGAGCAAATGACTGATTGGCTAATATGGGCCGAGCAAAAAAAAAAAAAAAAAAAAAAAATACAAATAATAATAATAATGGTATTAGCTTCATTTACACTTAAATGCTAAACAATACATTTCAAAGCTTTCTTGTAGAATTGTATTTATATGTGTGTCAATCCTGTCACTTTATTCTTTCATTGAGGTAATAAAATCTCACATTGCCGCTGACATTCTGCCATTTCAGGAGACGCGGCCGCGACTCCCAGCAGAATATGGCAGGTAATAAGATGCAATTCACAAGTGAGGAGGGCCCAGGTACTCAGCCGCTGTGTGCGCTGATATCTTGTGACACGCTGACATCACTGTAAAATTGCTGACACTCTGTTAATATTGCACACGGCTTGTCACACGTGCTGTGCCCATCTAATGTAATATTCTCTAATACAAGAGGAAAATTAAATGTGCTCCCTCATTAAGCATCATTCAGCTATGAAACAGCTGCTTGAGGAAGGCAGTGGTCCTGCGCATCAAAGCACCAGCTGCCGGTATGTTATCAATTACATGTATATGAATGATGCATTCACTTTGTAGCTCACCACAGAAGTTGTTTCTTGGAAGATCCTGAAACTTTATTTGAAACATGTAAGAAACAAACACTTAAAAAGCTTTTGTAAGGTGGCAAAGCCGGTTTATATTCCACTTATGTTGAGGCCGGTTTTACACCTGGCCTGTGCGTTTGAGGTGCGAGGCCCCGGCCCATTGCAACAAATGTCAATCATATGACCCTGCCGCCAACAGTGTCATCTGCATAGTACCTTCCCCTCCGCCCCTTGTACTCCCTGCGGGACAGGAAGTACATCACTGGGATTCCGCCTTCATATTCCCGTCGTTCCGCACAAGCGCGCTGCACGATCGCCGCCAACATGTTTAACGTTTTTGCATTGACTTAAATTACTTCTGCCACTGCTGTGTTGCCACGGAAATCCGACAGTAACTCGCCATTGACTTGGCGGCGTAGCAGGCACTTCTGGCACAATGCAACACCATAATTGTGTGTGTGTGTGTGTGTGTGTGTGTGTGTGTGTGTGTGTGTGTGTGTGTGTGTGTGTGTGTGTGTGTGTGTGTGTGTGTGTAAGGGGAGGGGGTGTCTGCAGTTTCAGGTGGCAAAAAGTCTTTAACTGACCTGGCAGTTACCATGCAGTATTTGTATTACAACTATGCATTTACTGTTAGCTGTTAGTATGGTCTTCCACTTAATATTTAAAGAGAAGTGAATAAAATTGTTTCTTTTTTTACAAAATATATTTACAGTATAAATTATTCAGTCAGTGTTTGCCTATTGTAAAATCTTTCCTCTTCCTGATTTACAAGTGATCTTTGCGGAACGTAACAGAGTTCTAAAGCCAGTAGAAAAAAAAATTCTGGTCTCCCTCTCTGCCTAATAAACAAACTAGGCAGTTTCTACTGAACATTAATTCATATCGCGATTCTCCGCAATGGATCTGTAACCATTGTATGTCAATGGAGTAATTTCCATTGAATGTGGTTGTGCCATTGCGGAGCGATATGGTGCATTGCAGGGAGAAATACGGATTGCATGCTGCAGATTCCGGCAGCATGCATCCTATTCCCCCAGCAGTGTAGTGACAGCCGGAAGACCAAAGCGCAAAGCTTCCGGCTAGTGGAAATGTGCCCTGCGCCTCAGTTGGAGGGTGGGGCTTCATACCACTATACAGCAATATATTGTTATGGGGAGTGTTTCTGATGCTGAAACCAGGAAATTTCACATACTAGTGGGTATCCAGAAAAATGTACTGTATTCTACTATTTGTTGTTACAATTTCTCTTTCAGAAGCAGAGCCAGTATTATACAATACGCCCTACAATGGTTCGGAAGTCATATTCATCATGTGCAAGTTCACTGACTGTTTTGAGCCTCCCTGCATCATTACCTCTATGGTAGAAATAGCTTGTCAGATGGACGCTGTACGCACTGCACATCAAGAAACTGCCTTTTTTGTAGTAATTTCTCAGAAGTCTGGAACAATAAGAGATATTAGATGAAGGCTCATGTTGTGAGGGAAGGAAGACTCTCTTACAAACCTCTCTGGGACAGTTTGCTTTGACAGAGTCACACCGCATTTGTGTAAGTCTAAGATTCTTTTATTTAAGAATAAGAGGGTAAAGTCATTCCGATACACGCTCTGCAGCGGGACTGGTGGGGAGTGCTGACCCCACAGAATAATCATCTGTCCCTCTGAGAAAAACACTATCACTGCAACTCAAATGGTGTTATATTCTTTTCAACACATATGGGAACTGTTTACAAAAAGCAACAAAAAGATATCCAATTCTTTGTTTTACACTTTTCAAAGCCTGCTCGCCATTTTAAGATTAAAGAATATGTTGTGTTTGCGGGAGATGTAGACTTGAAAAATAAAAACTGTCCTACCTTATAGCCCTTAAAGTGGACCCAAATTAAAAATACAAGATTTCAGCAATAAAATCTATTTTCTAAATTATAATAATAAATAGCAGCCTTTTTTCAGCTGCATGATGAGAAATATAAAATATTTTACATTGATTGGAGGAACCCCTCCCTTCCTTTCATATTGCCGGGACAGAACCCGGCAGACTGGTGGAGGAGATTAAAAAAAAAAAAAAAAAACATAGGCTGCTACTGATGATAACACAGGGGAGGTGATCTCAGCTTGTGTGAGATTTCCCATAGACGATGCCCCTGTGAGGGAGGGTAGCTGATGACAAACACACCCATGATCTAAAACCTCCTACTAATCTCAGAAGTAATGGCTGCCACCTTATAACCCTAGTTATGAAAAGAGAAGGGTGAAAAGCATGCACTGAGATGCTCATAGGCTTGAAGGAGTGTTTATTTATCTTTGTATGTGTCAGAGTGGTGCAACTAAATATTTTGAATTAAAAAAAAAAATTTGGCTTCCGTCCACTTTAAAGTATGATCAGAAGTTGGGATGGTCAATGAGATGAAAATAATTCCAAGTTAATGCAGAATTATGCAAATTTGTCCAATTAAATCATGTCAAGGTAGTATACATTTGCATACAAATATTTGCATAATCCTGCATCAACTCTGAATTATTTGCATTTCATTGACCATCCCTAATCAGGAGCTCCATTCACTTGCAGTGGAAAGCAAAATACTAGATCAGTAATGGATAACCTTGGCACTCCAGCTGTGACAAAACTACAAATCCTATCATGCTTCTGCCTCCCTTATGCTTAGAGCTGTCAGAGTATTGCAATGCCTCATGGGACTTGTAGTTCCGCCACAGCTGGAGTGCCAAGGTTAGCCATCACTGTACTAGATCTTATGATTTGAAAAGCTCTTGCTAATGTAATTTTTATAAAATCGCATTGCTCAAGTGACAACACTCATAGCATTACATTAGCAGGAGCTATTAAAATCACAGGTGATTAGAAAAAGCTCTTGCAGTGTGAATCAGGATTTAAAGGACAACTGTAGGGAGAGGTCTGTGGAGGCTGCCATATTTAATGTATTTTCTTTTAAGCAATACCAGTTGCCAGGCTGTCCTGCTGATTTTCTGCTTCAAACTCAATTAGTCATAGGCCCTTAACAAGCATGCAGCAGATCAGGTGTTTTTGACATTATTGTCAGATCTGACAACATTAGCTGCATGCTTGTTTCAAGTGTTATTCAGACACTACTGCAGCCAACTAGACAGCAGGGTTGCCAGGCAACTGGTATTGTTTAAAAGGAAATAAATATGGCAGACTCCAAATCCCTTTCACTACCGTTGTCCTTTAAAGTGTAGCTGAGATATTTTAATGTGGGTGTATTTATACTTACATGGGGATTCCTCCTCCTCCCTGCCATCCTCTCCTTATACCCGCCAGTAATCTGGCCAGTCACGGTCAGTCGTGCACTTCTGACCATGCGTGGCCTCAGCCCCACGTGCATGCCCCATCGTGCTACTCCCCCCCCCCAGGAGTGTTCTGTGTCTGTGCAGTACTACTGCACAGACGCAGAACGCTCCTGGCTGAAGTGCCCACACTCTTCTGAGCCTCGCATGGGCAGCAGAGCATTACTGGCCTGATTACCAGCGAGGATAAGGAAAGAACAGAGCAATTAGAGAGGACAGCGATGAAGCCCACGTACCTCATGGGGCTGGAGGAGGCCCCAGGTAAGTATACACGCACCGATATTACACATCTCAGGTTTCCTTTAATGTGTACTTGTAGTGAAAGAAGAGTGCCAAATAGGGACTCCCCTAAATAGAAGGAAGCCTCTATGGTCCAGAGGCTTTTAGGGACCTCCTGCAGCCCATCGAAACTCTCTTCCTGTTCATGGTTGCACTCTTGTCTATCTGAGTCACTTGTGCATGGAGGAAAAAGCCACACACCAGCCCCTCTGTGCTACTACTACACAGGCGTAGGTCATCACTGCGCCTGTGTAGTGTGGCCACGCTTGTTCACAGATGGGAGCACGGACGTGCAAACATATTCAACAAGCCCTTGTCCAATATTTTCAGAGGGTATCAGTGCTGGATTGGGGTGGGCGACAAGGATGGGGAAGCCTCCCTCTACTGAGGTAAGTATCTATCTTTTGATTTGAAAAAAAAAAAAAAACTCACTTTCATTGTCAAATAATCAATTGGAAGTTTATGGGTATCAACAGATTACTGCAAGTTTTGATTAAAGTGATTTGGTCTGCAACAACGTCACTTTCATTCAACAGCTAAAACCAAAAACTGGCTGGAGCGGCACTTTGAGGCCTCTTTCATAGTAGGACGTTGCGTTTTGATGCGACGTTAAAGTCGCAACGCAAATTACAACGCAACACCCCCAAAAAAGTTGCAATGCAATTTAATGCCGTTATCGTCGCATACAGTAGAGCATACAGGCAATGAAAAGTATGTTTCCAAGTCATTACTGAGCATGTGCAAACAGTCCAGCTAATAACGTGTATAATGCACAGCATGCAGCACTTTCTAATAAAGCTACATGTTACACACAAACGCAATGTCTGCACTGTGAATGTCGTATAGACTTAGTATTGCTGTGCGTTAGTCTGCGTTTAAACATTTTGTAATGTGCGACTTTAATGTGAAAGAGGCCTAACACTCATGCAAACACAAAATCTGAAATAACTATAGCAACGTACTGGCGAGGTTAAAGCCTGGATATAAGTTTCAAGTGCTAATCATGCTTCTAAGGCTTGTTAACTTCAGATTAATAAGAGATTTGTCTGGGAGAGGTCTCTATAGAGACAGAGCAAACACAAACCTGGACACAAGCAACGCCGTCTCCTTGTGACCAGTGAGAGACAGCTTCTTCTATAGGAAAAAGGATACTGTAGAATGATTAAAGAGGATTAAATGTAAAATAGCATACCACAATGTTCTACCAGATGCCTTCACTCTTTGTCTTTAGATTACATGATGGATGAGGGAAGATGATTTGTCATGACAGGTGTAACAAACAGGAGCAAAAGTGGAACAGTTGCCTAGAGCAACCAATCAGATTTCAGCTGTTACATGCAAAAAGGATTGGTTGCTCTGAGCAATGCTCCAGTTTCCTTTGCACCTGTCTGGATAAATCAGCCCTGGTGTGTGAAGTCAATCTACATATTTCACATCTCAGTATATATACAGTATATATTTTATACACAGTGCATATAGCTGATAAACACCTGCAACAATTATATAGCCTAAACATCTGACTTTGACCTTAATTCAGTAAACTTTTCTACTGAGCTTTCTTTTGGAGATGTTTTTTATCTTATCTATTACGGTAAATATGTTTTCATTACCAAACAAGTCACAAAGAGCTAAAAAGAGAATATAAGGAGTAATGTCAAACTTCATTTTTATGTAGGACAACTAATTTAAGCCTTTGTTTTCTTGCTGGGGGCTGACAAGATATTTTATTTAAAATTAGGCCCCTTTTACATTAGCAGGGTAAACCTGTGTTGCATTACCCTATTTTGCCACAAAAGGCTGCAAAAGCAATGAAAGTCTATGGAGACTTTCACACTTATTGCGGTCCCTTGTGGTGTGCCGGAAGTATCCAACAGCACGTTACTGCAAGCATTGCTGGTGGTTGAGATAATGTAAGCCTATGGGTAACGCATGTTGTAAATGATGGAGTGTGGTGCATCACGGCACGCATGCGCAGACCAACAGGAATCCCGGTGAAGAACTTCCTGCCTAGCAGAAAGGCGGTGGGTGGCACTATGCATATGACCATTTCAGCGCATTCTGCCGCAGGGTCATATGTTTGTCATGTTTTGGCAACAAGAACATCGTATCCCCACCGCACTGCCTGATTGAGGGGTATGTGGGGGGCTGGAAGGCACCTACATACTCTGACTTGTGAAGGAGGGCAGCAGGAAGATCTTTGTTGGGGCCTCATGCCCCTGCTTAGAATGTCCCTGTTGTGTTCATTATGGTAGTGGAAAGTAAAGTCCCAACCTGGGTGACTTTACCAGTCACCTCACGGAAGACAGACACCAGAATGGAACAGGGCGGACTACTGCAGATCCTGCATCTGATCATGCTGGAACCATCCACATTGTAATGTGGCTGAGTGGGGACCTATCCTAAATTTGTAGTTAAATGAACAAATATTTAAACGTGACTAGATTGTGATTTGTGAATTCAGGACAATCTAGGGTTGTATGATGTCATCCATAAAAATGAATGCACCAGCTTTACATGAACAAAAAGCCCTGTTCAATCTCACAACTGTGGAAAGGAGTAGAGGTTCCTCTCCCCATAACTCTGCCCAAGATGTCAGTCTATGAAATGGTTAATTTGGGTGCCAGTGGTGCATAGGTAATATGAGTGCTGTCATAGGCACCTATGTTAATAGCCGGGATTAGTGTGTAGGGGGTCCTTAGGGTTAGGCATCAGTGGTGGTGGTGGGGGTCCTTGGAGGTAGGCATCGGTGGGGGAATAGGTTAGGTTAAGGCACCGAGAGAAGGGGCTCGTGTGAGAGTAAGGTTAGGTTAGGCCATAGTAAAATATCAGTGAAGATAACCAATATTTTACTATTGGAATTAAAGGAAAACTTAAGTCAACAATAAAAAATGAGATTTACTCACCTGGGGCTTCCCTCAGCCCCCAGCAGCCGATCGGTGCCATCGCAGCCCCGCTCTGATGGTCCAGGACCCGCCGGCGAACACTTCCGGTTTGGCCGTCACCGGTCGACTTAAGTTGACTTATTGTTGACTTAAGTTTTCCTTTAAGTAGAGGAATATCTGCTTTCTCTAGGGCCTAAATTACTGCAGTGTCTTTTTAAAATGTACCCGCCAGTCAAGGTCCTTCACAATGCAGCATCTACCACCCAGTAGAACAGGAAGTACTGACAGCGTAATATAAAAATCATAATTGGCTATATTTTTTGTTAAACTGCCATAGTGTTCCTTTCATATAGAGCAACAACTTGGACCATTTTCAGTGTGATACCTGCAGAGTTCCACTTTAATAAATATTTGTAGAAAATGAAGAAAGAATGAAATAATCTTTTTAATTTCCTGTTTTGCTGTTCAATTTTGGGCTTCCATTGTCAATGTGGAATTTGTATGCTTATGCCAAGCTATTAAATGCACCTCTTCCCCTGACCATTGACGCAACTCTCCATTTCTATGGCGAGACAAGGCGGCGATGGCTGGAATGTATCACAGAGGCTCGGTGCTGCTATGCAGATAAGCTGCTCACAGGGGAGAGCTTCTGTCCTCACAACAATGACTCCATCTCGGTCCCAGAGATGACCAAGCAGGAAGGAGAAGACAGGGACGGCCGGCCTCTCCACTCTTTCATATTAGCCGGAGTGTGGCGGTAATAAATGTGCCCACCACTGCATGAAAGGAATTCTCCAAGCAAGAAAGGGGGACTTAGCATAATAAACAGAAGTCTACTTGTACAGAGAGGAAAAATACGTGGTACAAATGGCAAATATGTAACAAAAGATTGGACTGTGCCTTTAGAAAACTCTCTACAGCATTGCTGGAAGGAAATGTTTCATTTCCACACAGGTACACAAGATGCTGTTTGAATTTTAACCTGTTTTTGGGCACATCTCAGCACAATCTGGCTTGCTCAGTATGGCAGTACAAAAAAAAAAAAAAGCAATATCCATTTTGCAATTGCACAGACTCGTGGCGGCCAACCAGATTTCACCTGATGGGAGTCATACCAATGAATGATGAGTGCTAATTGGATGCTGTGACCTACTGCACTCTCATATTAAGATTTGACAGGATGCAGTAAGCAAAGAACATTTTGTAAAGTACAGTAATACAGGGCACCCAATCAACATTCTCATCTTGTTGAACTACTGACAGTAAACCAAAATCTGCCTGGTTGCTGTATGTTATTAAATGTTATATACTACCACTCCAGACATTCTGCATACCATATACCCATGGCTAACCAGCCTCTAAATGTAGGAGTGGAACTTGGCCCCCCCCAGCAAGGATCGGCTGCCTCTCTTCCCCTACCACCTTGCCTATGTGGGCCAATGAAACAAAACAATACAAAACATGGTGCTGTGTATACACTGCCCCTTTAATGACCTGGTCCTGCCTCAGACTACCACTCCCCACAGAAATCCACATACGCAAAAAAACCTAAATCAGCTGGTGACGATTCAGACTGACATGGATGGGAGAGGGGAAGGCTGATATGCCGTAATGCTTTTGTTCCAAGTTTAAATGACAAATTTAGCTCCCATAGGGGTACATAAAACTATAGCAATGAAAAAGCACCCCCACGCATGGTAATTATATAGTCTGCAGCAGTTACAGCAGATACTTGTCATTCTCCATAATTCTAATTATCAGATTTCTAAAGCCATGGAATGAGAGACTTCCTATATAATGTGACTTTGTGCTCAGCAAGCAGTGATATCTGCAGGTGTCATTGTGTCTGAGTTATTCAAACAATACAATAATCTTTCCGCGGTGCATGGCGTAAGTGTGTTAAGAGTTTAAATGAGAAATAAATGTTAATTTCCATTTGATTTACATATCGCCAGTTTATGTCAGAATAATGGGAATTTCCATTGATCTGCTTGAGGTTTCTTCTTTTCGGATAATGGATCTGTTCGTAACACACGGATTCATGGCAGAGGATGCCGGGAATTAACTAGTCTGACCATGAAATATATGTTGTGTGCTCCTATTATGTGCTGTAATAACTAACAAATGATGATGCCATTTATGAATGCAGAACACAGCATTTTTGGAAAATTGCGCCTAAATGGAAATCAGTGGCTGTCCTTCGATTGAAAGAGCTTGTGTAATGTAATGGACTTTAATAGTCATGCCTGGCGCAGCTATTGTGCTGAGTTTAATTATTGCAACCGTAGAGGCCAAATGGGATGTCACCGAACACAGGGTTTCATGTCCAAGTGAGTGAGGTAGAAGATACAGGGAGAAGTGACTCCTGAGATGCACCTGTGTAGTGTAGAAGGTCCATCACTGATCTTTAACAGGCAGTTCTACATGGGGCAATATCACCGTGGAATAAAAATTTCTGCAGTACTACAGACTGCAGCAAAAGATAGCCACTGGAGCAAAACAGGGATGTGGTCAAATTGTTGGCCTTGATTATATTAGACAGATCAGGTCGCACCACTACCACCGCTCCTGCATCCAGAAATTCTTCAGTTTCGTGTTCAGTGAAAAAGAAAATGGCCGCAACCCCAGGGTCACGATGCTGCAGCTCTGGCTCTGTGCTTTTCATCACAGAGCACAGAGAGGTGGAGAATGGGCAGGAGAAAGAAATTGTAGGGCCATTGAGAGCTGGGAAAGGGCTGTTCCTAACACCAGAGGGGGTGTTTCTCTCCTGTAAGTCTACCAACAAGCTGCTTATCGGTAGATTCGGGGGGGGGGGGGCAGAGTGGCACAGGAGGGGCTAAGAGCGGCACAGAGGGGACACAGAGGCATGGCATTTAGATGGGAACATGCCCGTGTCCTATTTGCTTCCCTGAATCCATCTCTGGCACACTTTAAGCTGATATATTTCTTATTTTCAACTGCTAATATGAAGGAAAACTAATGATGATAGAAAGGATGACTCAGAGCCCCTAACCCCCCACCCCACCCCCCTTGAGGTAACTGCCCCTTTTTTTTTTTTTTGCTAACTACAGGTTTGCTTCACATTTAGAAATACAATTAAAGATGCATTTATTCAGTTTGCATTCTTCTTGAATGGATACATATATAGTCTGTGGAGTACAAACAGGATGCAAAGGCACCCGAAGGATAATAAAATGAATAAAAATCTATAAATGAATTAAGGTTTAAGGTGGCTTACCTCAATGAAGACAAATTCATATCTAAATGAATAATCTTTAATAGCACTGGCAACGCGTTTCTTGGGTCTCCACCCACTTCCTCAGGACAAATCAAGTGCTACGCTATGCTCAGATGGAGGCACTCTATTCCTGGTTCTGAACATAGCGTGGCATTTGATTTGGCCTGAGCAAGTGGGCAGAGACCCACGAAACGTGTTGCCAGTGCTATTAAAAATTATTTATTTATATATGAATTTGTCTTTAATGAGGTAAGCCGCCTCAAACCTTATTTATTTTATAGCTTTTAATTCATTTTATTCTTTGGGCGCCTTTTCATTCTGTTTGTGCATTTAATACTCCCCCCCCCCCCCCCCCCGTCTCAGGGTAGGGGATACCCTTGGACCCCGTCTACAAGACCCTAGGACCCTTTTTTTCTTGAAAGGTGTGACAATTTCCAGCTGACCAGGACCCCCGAGTGGAGTTGGGTTTATTGATCTCCACCTGCCTGCAGTGGTTGGTTGCCCCATTGCAACCTCCCTTTTCTGAGTCCATCTCAATAGATGAAATAGGAAATAGTATATGGAGTGTGACATACTGCACCATTTGGGCTCCCTTTATCTCTGTGTTTTTTCCTTTAGGGTGACAGCTCCCCCCACCCCCTTCCTTTAGTCCATGGAGCAGATTTCTCTGTGGGTAACAGGTAATGGATTAGTTCATTTCTTACATTTCCAAACTGTAAGAATAACCCTATATGTCTGCTTATCCATTATATTAGTTTAGCATGAAACCGCCAAGGTCTGCATGTGATGAAGCAAAGCTGGCTGCTGAAATGGCTGGAGGAAACCAGAAGCATTGCGTGACACGCAACTAGCGCACATCTCTCAACAATGAAGCTTTATTAAGGCAAAATGCTGTGACTGATAGAATTTATATTACAGCTTGTAAAACATGGCAGTGCATTGCTCTCCTGCTTTAGGTATAGTGTCTGGATGTTTTGTCACATGACAAACATAATAAAGAATGAAAGCAGGGATAGATTAATTCCACCAGAGTGTGAAGAGAATAATAAGATCACGTTTGGACATGTCTGCACAGGGCTCTGGACCATATTGACACGCTACAGAGATCAGAAGGCAAAAACATGGTCATATGTCAGATCCGGTGACCTGTGCACTATAGCTAATAGGGTAGTGGGAAATGCACTAAAACATAACTCTGTTTTCATTAAAACATATATTAGTGATATCAAATTCATTTTGAATTTTAAAGGATACCAGAGCTGAAGGACTCTGGTGAAATGGGCTTATGTTATGTGTGGGGTATTATAGTAGATACTTACCGCACCTTCTGTTCCCCTCTGTCACTCGCCACTCTCTTGGAGCAAGCCCTGTTCTAATGGCCGACCCGGCTACTCAGGTAACCTATGAGCCAGACATACTGCACAGAGCATGCTCAGTATGTCCATTCAGCACCTTTGAGGCCATACTCTATGCTGTCACAACACAGGCACGGCCTCGCTCCCCCCGCTCCTGCGTCCCAGAGTGCACGCTTTGGTGTAGTCAGCTGTCCGTGCTGTGGAGAGATGCTGTCGCCTGTGTGGTGATGGCATTGAGCATGGCCACAAGGGTTCTGAACTGACATACTGCACATGTGTGGCCATAGGTTACCTGAGTCACTCAGGGTGGCCATCAGAACGGGGCTTGCTACAGGAGAATGACGTGTGATGGAATGGCATGGAATGCGCAGTAAGTATCTACTATAACGCCCCACACAACATATGCCCATTTCACATAACATATGCCCATTTCACAAGGATCCTTCAGCTCTGGTATCCTCTAATGCTACTAGAATAATCGTTTTGCATCAGTTTGCCACAATCCATGTTTTATCTTGCCAGATATGTGATCAAGGAGACACCCGGCCTGAAACAGCGCATGCGCATTAGCGGAAAAGCGGAGGAGCGCTCCATCCATTTATTCCATTTTTTCTGTTTTTATCCAAGAATGCCTCCCAGCCGGGCATGAAGGAGCTGCCCTCTTTGTGAAACCATCATTCATCCATTTGCCCGCACACCCACGGTGCCCAGAAGCGCAAGATTTCCCTTCGCATGCGCATTAGCCCCTGGGTTGTGGATTTTTATTTGGCTACAGCAGCACACCAGATCGGATCAGGTGGATACTGAGGAGTTGACAAACTACACGGGGCTGCAAGAAGCTCCAGGTAAGTATAAATCCTCTTGTCCTCCCCATCTCAGGTTTACTTTAATATATAATAGGTCTTTGGTAAACAATTCTGAATTTATAATGCTGTATTGCTAACAGGGATGGTCAATTTGATGCAAATACTTTTAAGTGGATGCA
The DNA here is from genome assembly GCF_040937935.1 of Hyperolius riggenbachi. NCBI lineage: Eukaryota > Metazoa > Chordata > Amphibia > Anura > Hyperoliidae > Hyperolius > Hyperolius riggenbachi. Next base: position 233,230,669 of record NC_090652.1, on the reverse strand, counting down.
GGATTATGCAAATATAGTATGTAAATGTATGCAGCTTAACCTCCTTAGCGGTAATCCTGAGTCAGGCTTGGGATGGAAATCCGCAGCTCAGAGCGGTAATTCCGTGCCTGAGTGGGTTTTATGCAGGAGCTGCTGCAGATCTCTCTGTGGTATTAGGGAAGACGCCGAGAGCCCAGTATAGTGTAGTATGTACTGTAAGTTGGGTATGGAAGGTAAGTATAGGTAGATTATACTCACAAACAAGGGTTACCGTCCAGGTAACCACTATGAAGGCAGGTGAGGAGATTAGACCTGTCCCCACTCAGGATTAAGAAGTCACTCTCTGTAGATCGGGAAAAAAGAAGCATTCCCCTCCACCAGGGGTGGAAACAGCTGCAAAAGTAGTACAGAGGCGCCAACAGGGTAAAAACAATATTTCTTTAAAATGGATAAAATGAAGTAGGTAGTGGTGGACTTACCCCTCCAAAACAGACACAAAAATTGCTGTTTTAAGCAAAAATCAGTTTATTTTCATACTCCGAACAAGGTGCAACGCGTTTCGCGGGTATATCCCACTTCCTCAGGCAATAAATAGGAGCATATCACCAATGCGGTCCGGTACATAGCCTGGCGCCCTTGTGGTATGTTTTTTTCTTGTTTTTAGGATCTAAAAGCTTGTGAAAAAAATGTCATGGCTTTTAGACTCTAAATTTGGAAATAATTATAAAGCCAGTGAGGTTAAAATGGACCATCTAAATTTTACCTCAGCAGAATTTGATTGTTTCTTTTTCACGCTGCATAAATTTGCATACAAAATTTGCATAATCCTGCATCAACTCAAAATTATTTGCATCTCACTGACCATCCCTAATTGCTAATACTTTCATCAGAGTGGAAACCCCTGTAGTTTCAACAGAGATGTTATTTCCCTTTTGTTCTTAGTATTCAATGATACTATTCTTTGTTACTTTATAAAAGGTAAGTTGACTCAATACCCAAAACTGTTCTATTTTGATAGCACGGCTCACACAAAGTCCTGAACGGTCAGAACGGAGATGGTTATCTTTGCATCATGGGAGCCAAGCTTTCCTTTCCTATTCTTGATCTAGTCACCCATGAGTGTGAGGAGAGGCCATACACAGGAGATAAAATTCTAATCTGTACATGTGAACAAGTACTTGGCAGCAAAATGAACAGAGGCACCACACACATCAGGAATTACTTTTTATCATGTGTTGTTGTTGTTGTATCATGTGGCCTCTCAGTGGAGTACTTCTTTAAGATAGGGAATTGCAACGTGGAAAGATTTCTTAGAAAATACAAAGAACGGAAGTCTCCTAGATATCTGATGACTTTGTAAATGCAAAGAGGCCAATGTTGTGGAACAGACAATCTAATGACATAGTGTTTAGTGTTCCCTAAAGCAGGAGACAGATGAAGGGGAACGGTGAACCGGCAACCTAAGCATAATTAAGACAAGGCTGAGTGCTTGCTGCTCTGCCATTACATTAATCTCACATCACTGGCACCTGGGTGAAATTTATGAGATAAGTAAAAAAGCCTTCTCTGACTGACCTTGATAAGACAGTGTTATTTATCACGTGAGTCTGTGGCAGCAGGGTCGGAGGGGAAGCAGAAAGGTGAGAGAGGCATCATTATTATGGATATTATTGTAATTATGGTGTTTACATGTAGTGCTGACTGCAGATACACTGAGCTATGATACCAATATGCAAAGCAGTTGCATCGCTGAAGGTAAAGTGGTTCATGAAATGCTATGGGGATTAAGGGGACTTAGATACTTACACAGTAGAGTAGAAATATAGGGAAAAATGTGTCTCCTCACCTGGAATCCATAAACCATGTAGGTGGTGACAAGCATCCTATTGAATGCCTGTGATCAACTAATATAGGACTGCACCCAAGGGCTTGAGATCCTAACCATTTTGCAACACAATGTTCTCCCCAAGCTCTTTTAGCCGATTGCTCCACCCAACTAAATTTTGGGGAGCTCACAGCTGTCATCAACGTCTCATCCTCCTGCTATTATGTTATCAGAGTTGCGCCACTCCTGCATTCCCCCGGTTGGGCCCCACCCGACTACTTTTTTAGGACATCCGTTTGGGATTTAAAAAAAAAATCATGGGAGAACATGGCAACCATTAAATATTTACAGCCTGGTTAGAACACTATTGCTTTTGTAGGATATTATAACTTAGTACTAGGTGCGTCTGTCGAAATTTCTTTATATACCCTTTATTATTTCCACCTATAAATTGTTGGTGAGTAGCAGAATTTGTTGGTCACTTGGATACAGCCTTGGGGGAGGAGGTGGGGATGAATATTCTAACTTGTGCTTAAAGAATACCCAAAGTGACATGTGACATGATGAGATAGACATGTGTATGCACAGTGCCTAGAACACAAATAACTATGCTGTGTTCCTTTTTTTTCTTTCTCTGCCAGAAATAGCTAAATATCAGGTATGTAAGTGGCTGACTTAGTCCTGACTTAGACAGGAAGTGACTACAGTGTGACCCTCACTGATAAGAAAGTCCAACTATAAAACACTTTCCTAGCAGAAAATGGCTTCAGAGAGCAAGAAAGAGGTAAAAAAGGGGAATTTCTTATCAGTGAGGGTCACAATGTAGTCACTTCCTGTCTGAGTCAGGACTGAGTCAGCCACTTACATACCTGATATTTAACTCTTTCAGGCAGAGAAAGAAAAAAAGGAAGACAGCATAGTTATTTGTGTGCTAGGCACTGTACAAACACATGTCTATCTCATCATGTCACATATCACTTCGGGTATCTTCAACTGTATTATGCATCGCTAAGAGTTGTGATCAACCCCTTTTAATATACTTAATAAAACAAAAACACCCTGGGAAACAGCAAGGGACGAGAGGCCCTGAGTGGGCTTAAGGAAGCCCCAGGTAAGAATGGAACATGAGAAGCTTCTCTTCTCAGGTACACTTTAAAAAAGGCATTTTATTGACAAGGTGTAAAAATATACAGAGGCCCATATGCAATTAACTTTTTCTCCTGAGTTTTCCCCTAGTTGATTTGTGGACCTCCTGTCAATATAATGCCTTTTAAATCAGTAGCAAGCAAGAAAATACTATTTTTTATAGTACCTTTTCACCTACTTTTTGATACTTTTTTAATTGCAGAATGCTGAAACGGTATTTTAAAGAGAAGATGAAAAAAATGTCTCCTACGAGAAAACATAAGAAAAAAAGTTTGCATATGGGCCAAAGTGTGGATTCTAAACTGTAACTATGGTAGTCTAATGCAATGTTATAAATAAACCTACATAACTGAAAATAAAAATATGAGACTCTTTGCTAATAATGTTCTATTTATAATCCGTACTACACATACAAATCATTATCTCATACGTTTATTTTTCGCTTCATATTTGCTTTAAGTAGTATACATTAAGTTTACTGGAATTTAAACAAGCTCCATAAGTGTTGCATGTACCATATACCGAGTTATGCAGCTAGTGTAACTCACAACGTAAATTGTGTAAATCCAGCTAAACTTGGTCATGTCTTTGACTTTCCTTACAACCACTTTCTGAGTCACAAATTCATAAATCTGTGGCAAAGTTCTGCATCTGTGGCAAAGTGTAAAAACGTGATACAGCTTTCACAAACATGCCCCAAATATGTCTACCATGCACTAACTGACAATATAAATCACAGAAAATGTTTGGTTAACATTCAAATTGCACCATTGAGTTGTTGTGCCTTTTTCTTTGGTTTAATAACCAGAGTTTATACAGTAGCTCCTATACAGTATAGTATCATAAAAATAAAGTGTTAGAATTCCAAACTATCACCAAAACATAGTGTAACTGTTTATAGAACAGCACAATCTCACCCCAAAATGTCTGATTCTTGTCTCCTACAACATGTTAATGCACCTGTACAAACCCTCACCGGGGCTTTTTTTCTTTGCTTTTTGAAACAAACGTTTCGTGTTTTTTAGTACTTTATCTTGTGGTCAATTTTGGTTTTCAGCAAGTTTAGTATGATCTGTTTACAGTGTGCTGCTATAGTAGGCTGATACAATCTGCCTCTTAAAAGACCTTCAGGTCCTTCCATATTTCTATTGTCTCCTGTGGTCCTTAGAAACCAGAATTCACATCTGTGTCTCCTCTGGCTAATGTTTCCCGAGACACTGACTAACTGGCACTGGCCCTGACTACTGTGTTTCCCTGGGCATTGGCAAACTAGATCTCAGAGATGTGTCTCCTCTGGCCCAGGCTAGCCAGACTTTCCAGCTTTGTCTCATTTGGCCTTGGCTAACCAGAATTCACAGCTGTGTCGCCTCTGGCCCTAACTAACCAAACTTTGCAGCTGTGTCTCTTGTGGTCATGAATAATCAAAATTTACAGCTCTGCTTACTCTGATCCTGGCCAGCTAGAATTCAGAATTACCTGACCACGGCTTTCCAGAATTCTAAGTGGAGTTTACTCTAGCCATTTAACCAGAATTCATGGGTGCAGGGCTGGCTTTACATTTCAGGAACCTATAGGCACAGAAGTTCTGGAGCTTCTAACTACGTTGCTGCCAAAACCATGAACCTGCAAATCCTGAAAAAATATGGGTACAAGTGTTTGCCCACTGAACTGCACCCCAAGTGTGCTGGGCTGCTGGCTGCCTCTTTTCCCTTGCCATCCTGGGTATCACCTCTCCACCCCTTCCCCTTCCCAGCGTGCCCACGCTCCGCATCCTGGAGCCGCACTGACATCACCACCCCTTGAGCATAGTGAGCACAATGACTCCTCATCCAGCCTGTCCATCCAACTTCCTATGCTCCCTCAATGATGACCATCCCACCAAGGAAGCATGGAGAGCTGAATGGGCAACTATTAATCCAGTTCTCTGTTCTCTAGGAACAGTGACAGTGCGGCTCCAGAATGGTGAGCACAGGTTTGTAAACCGCTTTCAGCCATCTCTCAGCAAACTGATGTCTTTAAGCTTGTGCCTAGTGCTAAATTCGGAAATGCACAGGTGTATCTCTTCCGACCCATTTAACTAGAATTCACAGCTGTGACTCCCCTTACTGTAGCTAGCCAGAAATCATAGCTTTGGTTCCTCTGACCCTGACTATGGCCAGCCAGTATGCATTATAGGTGTATGTCCTCTGACCCTCTCTAACCAGAATTAAATGTTGTGTCTTCTGTAAACCTGGCCAACCAGCATTCACAGGTGTATCTCCTCTAACCTTGCCTAACCAGAATTCCCAGGTGCATCTCTTCTGACCCTGCCCAACCAGAATCCAAAGCTGTGCCTCCCCTCGCCCTGGCTTACCAGAATTCCCAGGTGTATATCTTCTGACCCTGGCCAACCAGAATCCACAGCTGTGTCTCACTTCACCCTGGCTTACCAGAATTCCCAAGTGCAACTCTTCTGACCTTGGCCAACCAGAATTCACAGCTGTGTCTCCTCTGATCCAAACTGAGCAATACTCACAACTGTGTCTTCTCTGACCCCGGTCAACCACAATTTGCAGGTGCATCTCTTCTGATCTTGGATGACCACAGCTGAGTTTCCTCTGACTCTGGCCAACCAAACCTCACAAATAAACGTTCTAAGAATCTGGCCAACAGAATTCTCAGGTGTTATTGCCTAAGACTTTGGCCAGCCAGAATTCACACCAGTGTCTGTTTTCTGGCAAACTAGACTCCAAAGCTTCATAATACATTTAATAAATGCAGGCATATTTGTCAGGCCCCAGTGATTTGGATTTTAAAAGAAAGATAGCAATAATATATGGAATACCCTGTAAGTCTCACCAGTAAGTTACTACAATTTTATGCCATCTAAAAACTGTACATTTGTAGTTCACCTTGAGAAAAATAAAAAAAAAAATTTTCTGGTTATGTTTCCTTCCTCCAGGAAGTAAAAGAGCCTATGGGAGTATTCTTTATGAAATATTCCAAAACAGATCTGCAATAAACAACCTCCATTCTCCAGTGTAACCTTTCCCCAGGAAAGGACAGCCAAGCAAAGGCCTGGCAGTTAAACGCAGCGTACTATGATCTCTGCTGCGACGTTAGGCTGTGAGGGCTTTTATAACAAAGCCTCCATGTACTAGAATCCACATTTAACAAGACAGACAGGAAACAATAACAAGCGAATGGGATTTGCACTTGCAGCCCAAGCAAAATCTGGTGGTTTATTTCACAGAGCAGGTTAGAAGCCAGGCCGTGATAAACGCAGCTCCCTGCTTGTTACTCCGTAAAAATGGATTCAACAGAGTGATTCACATGGTTACTGAGAATTGACCTGGCTTAGCACTTTACATTTGTTTTGTTAGGTATAGAACCTTACTATTTCCATGGCATCCAGCTTTCTTCAAATGGTGCCTGAACTGACATGTGACATGATGAAATAAACGTGTATGTACAGCCCAGTGGCGGCTCCAGGAAATTTTTTTAGGGGGTGCTATGCAGGTGCTGGACCAATTTCCGGGGGAGCTGACGACGCGTCGCGTCAAAAAATGGGTGTGGCTACAACCTGCGGCGCGCGAAAAAATGGGCGTGGTCATGACCGGATGAGGGCGGGGCTAACTGTAATTTAAAGTGAACCCAGGGTGAGAGTGATCTGGTGGCTGCCATATTTATTTCCTTTTAAACAATACTAGTTGCCTGGCAGCCCTGCTGATCTATTTGGCTGTAGTAGTGAACTGAATTACACCAGAAACAAGCCATGCAGCTAATCTTGTCAGTTCTGACAATATTGTCAGAAACCCCTGACCTGCTGCATGCTTGTTCAGGGTCTATGGTTGAAAAAATAAGAGGCAGAGGACCAGCACGGCAGCCAGGCAACTGGTATTGCTTAAAGGGAGATAAATATGGCAGCCTCAATATTATTCTCACCTCGGGTTCCCTTTAAAAGTGCAACGCAAAGACAGAGGGCCCAAGTTTTGGTGACCCTTTTCCCAGAAAATTCACATAATTGTGCAGGTTTTCTCAAGAAAATACACGTAATGTGAGCAGATTTTAACAAAAAACACGTCCAATGACCCCAATATGCACAATCGTTATCAGATATGGCTCCAATATGCACAATCGTTATCAGATATGGCTCCAATATGCACAATCGGTAGCAGATATGACCCCAATATGCACAATCGGTAGCAGATATGACCCCAATATGCACAATCGGTAGCAGATATGACCCCAATATGCACAATCGGTAGCAGATATGACCCCAATATGCACAATCGGTAGCAGATATGACCCCAATATGCACAATCGGTAGCAGATATGACCCCAATATGCACAATCGGTAGCAGATATGGCCCCAATATGCACAATCGGTAGCAGATATGGCCCCAATATGCACAATCGGTAGCAGATATGGCCCCAATATGCACAATCGGTAGCAGATATGGCCCCAATATGCACAATCGGTAGCAGATATGGCCCCAATATGCACAATCGGTAGCAGATATGACCCCAATATGCACAATCGGTGGCAGATATGGCCCCAATATGCACAATCGGTAGCAGATATGGCCCCAATATGCACAATCGGTAGCAGATATGGCCCCAATATGCACAATCGGTAGCAGATATGACCCCAATATGCACAATCGGTAACAGATATGACCCCAATATGCACAATCGGTAGCAGATATGACCCCAATATGCACAATCGGTAGCAGATATGACCCCAATATGCACAATCGGTAGCAGATATGACCCCAATATGCACAATCGGTAGCAGATATGACTCCAATATGCACAATCCGTAGCAGATATGACCCCAATATGCACAATCCGTAGCAGATATGACCCCAATATGCACAATCCGTAGCAGATATGACCCCAATATGCACAATCGGTAGCAGAAATGACCCCAATATGCACAATCGGTAGCAGAAATGACCCCAATATGCACAATCGGTAGCAGAAATGACCCCAATATGCACAATCGGTAGCAGAAATGACCCCAATATGCACAATCGGTAGCAGAAATGACCCCAATATGCACAATCGGTAGCAGAAATGACCCCAATATGCACAATCGGTGGCAGAAATGACCCCAATATGCACAATCGGTAGCAGAAATGACCCCAATATGCACAATCGGTAGCAGAAATGACCCCAATATGCACAATCGGTAGCAGAAATGACCCCAATATGCACAATCGGTAGCAGAAATGACCCCAATATGCACAATCGGTAGCAGAAATGACCCCAATATGCACAATCGGTAGCAGAAATGACCCCAATATGCACAATCGGTAGCAGAAATGACCCCAATATGCACAATCGGTAGCAGATATGACCCCAATATGCACAATCAGCATCACCTGAAAAAGAAAAGAAAAACCCATTTACTCACCTACAGCCAGACCTTCTTTCCCGACCTCCTGTCCCGAGTCCAGACCTCATTGTGGCGCGCAGCGCCCGCGCGCCCACGATCCTCCTCCTTCCCGACGTCACGACGAGACTTCCTGCCTGCATGCAGAGAGCAGGGCTACGGGAAAATGGCCGCCCGAAGCCATGCACTGCAGACTCGAAGTCTGCAGAACAGGGCTCCGGGCGGCCATTTTACCGTAGCCCTGCCTGCTGCTCCGTGCTGCCGCTGTGTGAACTGACTTGGCGTCTTTTAGACGCCTGAAGTCAGTTCACTCCAGGGGGTGCTTTGGGGGTGCTTGGACAATTCTAGGGGGTGCTCGAGCACCCCCTTGCACCCCCCTGGCGCCGCCCCTGGTACAGCCTCAAGCCTACATAGAGCTAAGCTGTGATTTTTTTTTTTACTTCTTCTCACTGTAAGAGTTAAGAATTCAGGCATGAAAATTACAATTAATCTTTAGTCTCACTTAAGTCGGACTGTAGCCCAGTGCTCATCTATAATTAATTACAAGTCATAAAACGATTGCATGATGGAAAAACACTTCTGAATGCAGGTAATAGATAAAACATTTCAGCAATTCAAGATGGGAGCTGTAAAACATTAAAACACAATGGCCTCCAGCTGAGACAATAAGACTTGAGCCTTTAACTCACGTCTTTAGCTTTAAACCCAAATAATACTGTGGGGTTCTAGGAAAGTCCTGTTTAGCAGAAGGACTATAGATACAATTGTTTATCTCCTCAGTTTATGATTGCTTTAATGAATCATATCTTGTTGGAGGAAGATGAACTGGGTACAATTACCAGTTTTTCTTGAAGCTAAATTAATATCACTTATGAAGCATGCACTTGAAGCTGCAGTTAAGTGGCTGTGCTGTGAGTGACAAATGATATATTATGTACCTACAGATTGTGCTTTCCTTGCTGTTTGTGGGCCCAAACAATTGTTATATTCGATCGATCGATCTGATTGGACAATGGGCAATTGTAATGTTAATGGCCGCACAAGTATAGTTTTTTTCTTTCTGATTCAATCACAGTAGTTGAATGTGCTGAACATCTGTTGCCTACAAATATACAACTGATAAATTTTCTATCGATATTGGACAATTAAACAATTGAAAGTGTGATCGGACATGTTGGAAAATCTCCATGCAAAGGGGGCGAGTCTGGAAGGGTGGTGGACCGACCATATTATAGTTCAATCAATGTGACAGATTTCTGTTGAAATCTAACAAAGTTGAGTTTGCTATGTGGGGTAGGAATCGATCACTAGTCAAGTGAATTTCAGTTGAGAAGGGATCGATCGGCTTAGCATATTATTCTGTAATTGACACGTGTATGCCTTGCCTTACAGATAGGAAAAAACTATGACCTGCACCAAGGATTTCATATCTTAAATTATTTTTTTATTTAAGCGCTCGCCCAGCATACAATAAACCCAGCATCCAGTCATATTTGCAAAGTGCACTATATCATTATCAGCACAAAAGTACATTACCTCAATGCTGCTATAATAACTGTAATGCGCCTATGGATAGGACTAATATTGCCCTTGATGCTGCTATAATTACTGCTGTGAGTGGGACTGATATTTCCTTATGATGCTGCTATAGTTACTACCTGTGATCATGTGCTGATACGTGAGTATTGCACACTTTGCAAGTATGATTGGATGTTGACTGGATGGTGAGTTCATTGTATGCTGAAAAATAGCAGAAAAGTCACAAAACATATGCAGAAATCGCAATGGCAACTGAATGGCCCATAACCTTTTCCCCCCAAAGTCATCAAAATGTTATAGACAGCCTGAGTGTAAATCAAAGCATTCTCTGTTTGGTTTTTCTTTGGTGGCTTGAAGAGCTGCCAATCAGTTGCCCACCTTGCTGATTTTGATTGGCCGAATTCTTCTAAGCTGCATTAAATTTGTGTGTACACTGGAATTATTAGCATGTTATTGACCATCTCTAGTCCCTATAGAGACCTCCTCAGACCTTCAGTTGAGAGTCACGGCCATCACATGCTGCACTTGGCTCAATAATTCCAGAATAGAGAGAACATTCATTAGCTACACTGGAACTATTCACAAGGACATCTGAGGTGAAAAAAAAATGGAAACCGTTCAATGAGATGAAATGAGCAGTTCAAGAAAAAGTCTAGAGGCAGCATTTAAAGTTCTCCCTCAACTTTTCCCAAGCCGTTGCTCCATCTGGGATTTCTATTCCACCGGCAAAGAGCAATTCAGTGTTTCCATCCAATTAAGGAACATTGCTGAGCTCCATAAGAACACAGAGCTCCTCTCCATCCTCCACCTCCTCCTCCCTCTTCCACTCCACTCTTTGTTCTTCCTGTTTACGTCCCAGACTGTCATGGAACTCTTTGTCTAATTAGCTGCTGATAGATCTGCTGCCCCTGTTTTCACAAACATTTAATTCCTCCGTCATCAGTATTTATGCTACTGCATGTTGAATTGTCTTTTACCAGCCTAATTTGGTTTGAGTGAATGTAAATCCCATTAAGCAGTCAATGTGTACCTATCAGACTGTGCAGAACAATCTCTGAACCATCTGAGTTGAGACGCTAAACATAGGGGCTAACGAAAAGGAATTTTGGCGGCATTATCAGTAACGGTTTCCTCCCAAATCACTATTTGCCGCACTTTGATGTTGACAGTATTGTGTAATAAAGATGTTTCCTGCAATAAATGTAAAGTATGTACATAGTGTTTTTTTTGTACCGCAACGTTGTGTTCTGGACTGTTAAGAAGTCTAAATGAAACTGAGAAACCAAATAGTATTAAGAAGAACAACAGGAAGCTGTTTGGAGGTGAATGATATTGTTAGAGGTTATTTATACTGAGCGACTTCTATTATACTTTAGCGACGGTGTACATAACAATGGAATAGCATTTTACCAAACTGATGCAAACAGATTTCCAGAACCAATGAGAAAATAAAGCCAGTTTTCCCAACTCATTTGCCCAGAGGGTGGTTGGGACATTGTGTTGTCCATGATGACCCTGAACCTCCATGCAGTATAAACAATGGTCACAGTACCGACAAACTTATTGCCTGGTGAGGGCAACAGCGTTCCATTTGGCTATGGTGATGTGTCACAACACCTTGTGTGCTTTCCAGGCTCCTACATGCCAAGTGTATGTGTGATTCTCTGTCTGCCACTCTGAAGCTCACCTCTTTGCAGCTGAACAGGAACACCGTGGCACTACTTTCTGGTTCCACAATTCTTGTTTATTAAGAATATAAAAAGTGCCTTTAACAGTTCTCGACACAGGGTTTGTGCTTTTGCCTTCGGCACGTTGTTTCCCTTCAGTTCAGTGGTAGTGATGATGGTAATCTGCCAATTACGATTACGCAAAATGTTTTGAATTTGAAAATTAATTTGATTCTGCGTAATTCATTACTAATTTTATGCATGCTTTCTTGTTGACTACCGTCTAATAGCAAAGCCCACATACATGCTATGATCACCGAAAGTTCTATATATTTTAAAGAAAACCAGTAACAGAAAAAAGTTCCCCTGGGGGGTACTCACCTCGGGTGGGGGAAGCCTCCAGAACCTATCCAGGCTTCCCCCGTCCTCCTGTGTCCCATGCTGGTCTCGCTGTGCCCCTCCAAACAGCAGGGATGTAAATATTTACCTTTCCAGCTCCAGCGCAGGCGCAGTATCGGCTCTCCGCTTGGAGATAGGCGGAAATAGCCGATCTCTGTCGGTCCGCTCTACTGCGCAAGTCTCCTGCGCCTGCGTAGTAGAGCGGACCCAACAGAGATCGGCTATTTCTATCTATTTCCGTGCTGAGAGCTTCATCAGCGCCCCCGCTGGAGCCAGGGAAGGTAAATATATCAAGGCTTGTCAGGCTTGTCGAGCGTGGATTGTGGGACATTTCGGGGGAGCCAGCGCTGGACCGCCTGCTGCTACAGGGGATGGGGGAAGCCTCATTGGGACCCTGAGGCTTCCTCCTCCCGAGGTAAGTACCTCCCAAGGGATAGTTTTTTGATACAGGGTCTCTTTAAGGGGAGCAGTCTTTCAAAAAGACTTGTTAGCTTTTGAGAAAACTGATTTTGAAAATTAAAGCTTATTGACGAAAGGGAAAAATGTTTTTTAAACCCTGTAAAATGACTTTGCACAGCACTGAGTTTAAACACCATTTTTCCTTTGAATTTTCCCAAAAACTACAAGATTAGAAACTTGTGCTGGTCACTATTTAGGTTGGATAATGTGATGCCCCAACCACCCTGAGAGCTTATGCACAGGGCAAACTGACTTTATCTGCTCATTTCACCCCCACATCATGGGGGCAGGATCACCCTGTGGTACCCTGCTGACATCACCAGCTATGCTATTTCTTGTTTTTAATCTTACTTCCTAAAACATTGAGGAACTTTGAAAAAAAATCCCTGGAAGAGTTTTTCCTTATAGATGTCCCTGTTTTCATCACTAGTCAAGTGCCCATTAAATTAGTATCATCTATTATAAGTCTGACTGTACAACAGGTGTTCCTACTCTCATAGCAACCAGTTAGCTTCTTCCAGTCCTGTTGCTAGGGCTAGTTAGTTGGTTGTTGCTAGGAGAGGAATATAAATTGTTTTAGAATCAGATACTTCCTTACATGCCAAAGATGGCTGGCTTGTAAAATTAATGCTTATTTAAGAGAATCATTTTGAGAGGTACTATTAACTGAAAAAATCACTCATTAAGGAAAGGAAAAAGTGCTTTTGCTAAGTATGTTGATATGCAATTTTGCGGTGAGACACAAAATTTACAATAGCACTGCCATGCTGTGTAATTCTCAGCAAAGTTCAAGTGCTGAGCAGTGTCAAGCACAGCAATTGATTCTAATTTCCATGCAGCCCAGGCAGCTCTCTGAGAAAGCATTGAGGATGTAAAGGATAACTGTATTTTAAAAAATGTTCTCATTATGAAGCTTACATACTGAAATATTGAGAAATGGGAAAGCAGCTGCTACATAAACCCTGTCTGCATCACAATTCCCCTGTCCTGCTAACAGTAAAGGACTGTTGACTGTGGTCACCCAAAATGATCTTCTCAGATTGTTTCAAGTAAGTGGCGAAGAAATAACTGAACACAAAATACAAAGATAAATTACAATTATTACCTCCCCTATACATAAAAATGCATATAAAGTAACGATGAAAAGCTTGTTTAGGGCCCTTTTCCACTAGCGGCGATTGCTATGCTGAATCACAAAATCGCAAACCGCTAGTGATTTTAAAATCGATACGGTTTGTATTTTAACATAGGAATTGCGGTAGGTAATTTCCACTACCGCGATTCGTTTTTTTTACTAAAACGCGATCGCGCTGCGGAGCGATTTTTGCTATGCAAATGCCGGGAAAATTTGTTACTTTGGTGAATTGCAATAGCTAGTGTTTAGCACGAACTCTAGCGATTGCTAGTGGAAAAAAAAATCATTTAAAAAAAATCTTTTAAATGTATTTTTAAATAAAACAGGAAGAGAAATAGATAAAACACATCAAAGGATTACATAAAAAAAAAACTTTTTTTTCCGTTCACACTTTATGTGCAGCCTGATGTGCAAGTTTGCTTTCCCAGGGTGCATTACTCCCGATATGAAAATCAAAACTTAACGCCCCATGAAAGGAAGGCTGCTCATCTAGAACTGCTGGTGTATAGTGAGCCTATAGCTAATAATTTTACAGAGCCTCATCAAACCAACATGCATACAATACAGCCTGTTTCAACTTTTTTGGCCCTCATCAGTGCATGACATGGATTCATATGGCTATATGGGATAGGACCAGTACAAAGGAATACGTAGCTCTTGGTGACCAAGAACTACTAGGAAGGTATAAAGAGCTAAAAGAGACTAAAAAAGCCCTCCATTAAAAAGCAATGCTAAATGTAATTTTGCCTTCTTAAAATAGAAGAGATTTGAAAAAAATTCAGATTTAAGTGAGCACCTGTGGTTTTGCATGATGCATCACCCACTTAACAGTGTGCAGACCACTTTAAAACCCCTCACATATTGGCGGTACCAGGTAATACTTCCATGGGGCAGCAACATGCACAAATGCCCGCGATACACACCGTATAAAGATAAAATCCAGAAATCTATATTGGTACATCCTAAAGACAGGCTGGTAGCTGACACGTTTCAGACACACTGGTCCTTAGTCATTTGAAACCTGACAACTGCCAGCCTGTCTTTTGCTGTACCAATAACAATTTCTGGATTTTATGCTTATACTGTGTGCTGTGGGCATTTGTACATGTTCCAGTTATTTAGTATAGTTATTCGGGAGAGATGCACTCTGGGAAACCACGGCTGCTCAATTAAAAGCTGAATTATCGCAAATGCCTTGTTTTAAGAAGGCAAAACTAAAATTCACTCTCTAACCAAATTTTGGGGTTAATTCAAACTTGAACTAGGTTTGAGGCCCCCAAATAGCAGGAAAAGGTGGCAGTGCTCATCATGAAGATGTCACTTTCTCAGTACAGGTAAATATTGTGTGAGAAAAAACATTGAGAAGAAAGCTAAGCATTACACAGCCAACAGTTCTCTGGCTGAGGAGAAAGCTAATTGACAGTTCACAATGATAATGTAATAATCAATGAAAAGAAGAACTTATTCAGCATATAACATTCTATATTGTCAGCAGGGAATGATCTCCATATGAGCCACTCACATTTAAACATTTACACTTTTGTGTTTTGTTTTGTATTTCACGATCCAGCCAGAATGGAACAAGAGACCCTCTCTTTATGACCTTATGTACTGAATTAGCTGTATGGTCCAGTGATGTGACAGTGTGGAGGGGACCAGCTGTCTAAGGATATTACACCATCTGTGCCCAAACTATTGCTGCCAATTGGATTGGCCGAGCATGATCAGTGAGGCAGATAATCGGGCCATAAATCACAAGCAGGTCCTGTGCTTTGTCAATTAAACGGCTGATGCATTGATTATTCCAGGCAACTGGGATGTGTTATCTTCTAGAGATTAACTCTTATGGGTTAACTCACAATAACTAGTGACCTTGAAAGATGGTTTCGCTTTTTTTCTAGAGCTTGAAGTGCGGAAACACTGGAGAGATGCATATTATCTCCTTATACAGATGGTTTAAACACGATTGCAGTAGTCCTGAACAGTTTCAAGAGATTGTAAAATAACAAATATGGGTACTAAAATTGGCACCTGGTAAACTAAGTTTTATACATCCTATTAGTTGAAACTAATGTCACATTAGTTGAATTGACATGTCTACGCACAGTAAGTTTTTAATTTACAGCATTTTCATTCAAAAGTGCTTTGTGCCCTTTCAGCATGTCAGCAGGAACACATGAAAATTGGAGAATATAAAATATTAAATGCTTCCTTATTTGAGGAAGGTTTCATTAATCGTGTCCAGTTTTAAGTGAAAACATAAAGTGGTCATACAACTTTATTAGTTTTTCACCAGTGTTGCTTGCAAATATTCCCCAGCCATTTTCGCATTGAAATTGCCATTTTCGATTTGAGGAAATATTTGCAAAAATACATTGTATTTTCGTAATATGTTCTAAAAAAACAATTTTTCTTTCCGGTGCAGAAATTCGCAAAAAAAGTTATATTTACCACAAAAATTTGCAAAAAGCGCAGAAATAATTTGTTTTAACATGAAAATATGCAAATTATTATTATTACAAAATGACTTTCGATGGCATTTTCGCTCAAAAGTAGAATTTAACATTAGTTTCCCGAAAATGTATGCAAAACGAATATTGCCATTTTCGCTCATCTTTAGGAAGAGAACTATACTACTGTAAATGTTGTCTTGTGAAAGGTGCACTTTTACTTTAAATCTTCAAATTAGAACTGAGTGGTACATAGGGTACCATTGTTAACTCTTGTTAGAATATCCTTCTCTCCTGGCTGGGTTGCTGATCTCTTGTCTTTTGTACTTTGACACAGAACTTGTTTGCAGATTAGAGGGTTCTGACTTTACTGACTGCTTACTTTCAACTGTTTGACTCTGGAACTACTGAAGCCAACATTTTAGAATTCCATCTAGCATTTTGTAAAAACACAAAACAATCGAGAGCCCCAAATAGTGTAGTATATTAATACAGTATAATTTTTCTTGTATTAGATGAAAAAGGTACTCACAGCAGGGGCAAACCCAGGAATTTTAAGGGGGTATTGCTGAAAGGTCTCCCTCAGCCACGCACAATACAGTATAATAATATGGTAGGACAACATGCTGCGTACACATAATGCAATTTCCTGGCCAACTCATAGAATCTGACGATTATTTTCGACATGTCCGATCTGCTCCCAATCGACAATGGGATCGATCAGGAGCAGTATGGATACTAATAATAATGAGGATAGCCAACATTGCTAATGAAAGGGAAAGTGAAGCATTCACCCAGCAGAGCACAGGGCTGTGCTCATACCTGGCTCTGTGCTCTGTTAAGTGCCCTACAGCGGCTCCATGCTCTGTACATCCAAAGTCAACTGTAGGGGGAAAAGAAAGGGGGCGGTGCTGTGAGCTGCAGGATGCCTGCAGATATTCTGGTGTCTCAACTTGTGCCTGTCCCCAGACACTGACCCTGCCCTGGTCTGAGGGGGGATTCTGGGCAGCTGTTAGTCATTTGCCTATGCACAAAGGTGGGTTACCACTAAGGCAACCACTGCAACAACATGTGGGGAGTGTACAGATGAGGAAAACTTAATTAATTTTGAACAGAGGTGCCAAATTAGAGTAAAATAAGTTAAAACTTAACTCCCCAAGTAGACCTAGATAGTCAGTATCCAGCGGAAAAAATATGTATTTATGTACTACAAAAAAAGGCAACGCGTTTCACAGGCATTTGCCCGCTTCATCAGCCAATAGACAGGAGCAACTGGGAGGACCAATCGAAGCATTTCTTATAAGAATGAAGGATGCTACTCTCCAGATTGCTGTGAGTTCTGGTACAATTGTAGTCATGTAATCCCACCTCATTTGTTGGATTTCTCACTGGCTGGTTGTGATCATAGGATGATGTCTCACAGTAGTAGTGACATATGATTACATTATAATGACCAGCCATTCAGAGTCTTATAAATCTGAACTGACCACAGTGGTCACATGCTTCTTTATAAATATTCCTTGAAAATAATGTATGGAGTAAAAATTGTTTTAGGAGGAAACCGGAGCAAATATGAGGAGAACATACAGATGCCATGATGGCTATGTTTATGGCCATATTGTTACAGAAAGAGAATTTGTGCCTCCTTTATATTGTCTGACTGGTAAAAAAACTCTTTATTAGTAATATGACTATGCCTGGCAGCCCGATGAGTGAGTCTTTCAGTAATGTTTATTTGATAATGTTCCTGAAGTAGCAGCTATCATTTCCATACTAAACAAATAACTAAAGCAATTCCAATGACAATAACAATATTTCAATTTCATTATGACAAAACCAAACCTTTGTTTACTTCCTTAAAATGTTGCCAGTTTTGTTTTTGCATGAAATGAGGCATCAAGCCAGATTTAGACAGACTCTGGGGCCTGGAACCCACTAGCAGTGCATTACTAAGCCATTTCTAAGCGCTTGCGATTTGAAAAGCTCTTGCTAATGTAATGTTGATCCCACTGGAGCGATGCGATTTTATAAAAATCTCCCATAGCATTGCATTAGCAAAAGCTTTTCAAATCACTAGCACTTAGAAAAGGCTGCTAGTGGGTGTGACCCTTAAGGATGATTACACATACAAGCTTCCCACTACTGAGTTAAGTATCTAACCTTTATATATTTTGGTCACTTCAGGATTGCTTAAATTAAGTGAGATCATTACACTTCAAGTGACTTTTATTGCAAGTGTGTATTTAGGTATCCCTAAAGGATACCTTAGCATTTCTCAAAAAGGATGCCTACTGTGTGTGTGTGTGGGTGGGGGGGGTTGTGCAGGTGCTTCTTACCGCACCTCCCGTGCCCCAGCGTCTCCCTTCGTTCTCCTGTAATTGTCCAAGTTCTTCACTTCCTGGTCGGCGCGGCGGTGTCCTTCGACCCGGACATACTACACTGCACATGGGAAGTATACCCACTTGGCCACCTTGCGACCATGCAAGGGGCCCAACCAGACATACTACGCATGCGCAGTGTAGCATGTCCAGGTCGGAGGGCGCCGTCCAGGAAGAGAAGAACTTGGACAATTACAGGAAAACGGAGGGCAACGCCAGTGCACAGGAGGTGTGGCAAGCATCTGCACAGCTCCCAACACACACAGTATACATACTTTTTGAAAAATATTGCGTTTTGTCCTGCACGCAAATCAGAAGCAGCCTACTGATTTCAATAGCCCAGAATTCTGCTAGTGAATGCGCGTGCAGGGAAATGCAGGGAATGGTGGCCAATGGAAACAGGGCCTAAAGGTAAAGTTCAGATTGCACTTTACGCAGCACAACAATGATCTAAACTCAATTCATAGCCTTTCTGTTACTTCAGATTATGCTGGTATAAACAGAATCAGTACCCTGGCTGGCTGTAAAAAGGCACCTTCCGCTGGTTTGTGAATACGCAGCTTTATCAACATTTTCATAACCTTATTGTAGCTCATCAAAACATTTGTCAGTGCAGCAGTGAAATAAATTGCTTTAATTGCCTACAAACTGCCTAAACTTTGTGTCACTCCTTACTGTATCCAATATTTATTAATGTGCATTGCTGACTTGCATATTTAAGAAACAAGCAGCAAAGGCGAGATTCCATTCCAAGATGCCAGCTTTGCTCCATCACCGCAGCTGAAATTCATTTTATGAAGTTGCGTATGTGCTGTGTGAGAACCAGCAAATTGAATGAAATGGGACGACACTTGTTTTT
Organism: Hyperolius riggenbachi; assembly: GCF_040937935.1. Classification (NCBI taxonomy): domain Eukaryota; kingdom Metazoa; phylum Chordata; class Amphibia; order Anura; family Hyperoliidae; genus Hyperolius; species Hyperolius riggenbachi. The sequence continues at coordinate 233,211,456 of NC_090652.1, read as the reverse complement.
CTAACCAGATTTAATATGATGCTGTTTATTTCCCGATTGACGCTGTCTGGATGTGAGGAGGATTCCAGATGCATCAAGTTAATATTCGCCCTCTGGCTTTGTGCGGAATTTACAGAATGTGTGCCGTGCAGCGGGCAGGGGGCTCAGACTAACTCTAACACATCTACTGCAAAAGCAGTAACTACTGAAATACTGCAGCCTGAAAACAGATACAAAAGGGAACTCTAGATGGCACTCAAACTAATAAAAGCAACCTGCCATGAGAACTTTAACCTCCTGAGCATTATGCCGCTCAGGAGGTTTTGTTACTTTTTGCCCGATTTTAATATAAATGTGCTAAATGGCTATAAATCCTCTGGCTTGCACTAGGCTAGCTAGAAGAAGTCTCCGGCACCCTCTGATCGCAACCGCTCCCCCGTTTATACATTACCCAGCCTGGATCCAGCGATCGGCGCAGACTCCCCGGGCAGCTCCGGTCTTCACTATGGGGAGAATTGCAGATGACGTCATTGACATCATGACGTCATGCGCAAACCCGATCCTCCCCATAGAGAGACCGGAGCTGTGCAGGGAGGCTGCGCAATCACTGGATCCAGGGGGGGTAATGTATAAAGGGGGGATCGCGGGGGATCGGCGGCGATCAGAGGGTGCCGGAGACTCTTACTAGCTAGCCTAGTGCGAGCTAAAGGATTTATAGCCATTTAGCACATTTACTTATTTATGGGGGACTCCTGGGGCCACAGAGCGGTATGCCCGACACAGTGTCGGGCATACCGCTAAGGAGGTTAAAGAGCAACTGTCAGTCATAAAATAAAAAATCAATTATGTATTTCTATCTAGTAAACAAGTAATAAGGATACTAACCAGGCAATCCAAAAGTTAAAATCACTATTTCTTGTTGATAAATGATCATTCCCCAGTTTACTCTTACTTGGTACACACAAAATTTGGTACACAAAAAGGAAGTTGCAGAGCATGCTGGGTTGTCCTTTTTTGCTTCTCTACTTTCCCCTCAGACTTAACTAATGCAGCCTGATTGGCTGAAGCCTCTTTTCCTCCTGTTTTCACCTCCCACACCTCTGTTCCTCTCTAATTGGCCAATATTTCTCATGCTGAGACAATGCATTTTCTATAGTGGAGGGCGGGCAATGCATACACAATCAGGCAGAGGAGAGTCTGGGAAGGAAATTACATCAGGATTGTCTTCAAAATAGCCACAGTTAAAATGGTAAATGCGAAGAAGGATTTTCTCCTTTTTTACTGTAGAAAAATCACTAAAATAAAAACGTGTACAGTGCAATACATATGTTATATAAAAATAAGTAGCGCAAGTATTTATCTAATTTTTTTTTTCTGAGATAGTATGTCTGACAGCTCCTCTTTAAAGAAGCCCTGTCACTTTCTTGACTCCAATACAGTGTGACAACCTACATGGTACATTTTCTGTCATCCTCACAATTCATGTTTGATCTCTATAACATCAAGATACATTCAGGGCGCAGGAAATAGCCGATAGTAGAATAACATGACTGCTATTTTACTACTTAATTTATATAGTAAAATATCAGTAATATTTACTGATATTTTACCATGACCTAACCTCCCCCTAACCTTACTCTCACATAGAACCCTCTCCCCTGGTGGGCACCTGACATTAACCCCCTCCTGTGGGCACTTAACCTTAACTCCCCTGGTGGGCGCCTAACCTTAAACCCCCTCAAGCCTGCATATACATTAAAGGTATACATCAAGCTAAAAAATATATATTATTTTAGTTCTGAACAACATAAAAGGAAGTTAGGGACTTTTAGGATTTTTTATTATTGCCTGTGTTACGAGAGGAAATATTTCCCATCACTTCCTGACCTTTGGACCTCCATCAAGCTTTCTGACTTCACTATAAACATAAGTAGTCCTGGAAACAGAAAATGAGGGACAGCAGTAACTTGGAGTTCAAGCAACTGGTATTGTTTAAAAGGAAATAAAAGCGGCAGCCTCCATAACCGTCTCAATTCAGGTGTCCTTTAATTGGCTCCCCCCCAAAATACTGTTCCAATGCTTTAGTAGAAACATTAGACTGTGAGCCACACCGTGGGGCAGCTAATGGTGTAAATTGTTCAATGTTGTTGTTGCACATTACGTGCTGCAGAAAATGTATCTGTGCCATATAGAAGTACAAATACTATAAATAATGAATGTGTAGGTAAATATAATGTCAGCTAGTTCCTGGCATGGATGAATAAGCTGAGGATTCTGGCAGCTCATTCTATATCAGGATCCTGGAATGAACTCGCATAAACTTAATAACCTAAGTCAAAGCTGCCTACTATTCGTGGATGGACTTGTTGGTAATCAGCCATTGTGCTGCAAACATAATGATTGCATTAACCACATAAGGAGCACTAAATTCACACCAGGGTGGTGTTACAAAAGAGGCTCATTCAAATCAACAATGGTTTCCTATTATAAACTTGGAAAATCACTACAGTACTTGTCCATGAAGACATCTTGACTGCATCAACATCCTATACGGGGGAATGGAAAGACTAAACCCTCTTGAGCAGTTATCAGTGCAAGCAAATCCTAATTTAGCAACACTGACATGCATGTAAATCAAACTTTACATAATCTCTGATTGTAGTCAATGTAAAGTTGTATAACTATCATGAGACCTGCTAGATTTTCATTGCTCGAGACAATCATTTGTGAGTGTTTCTGAAGATAATATAGGTGTGCCACAATACTGTTAACACAATCTTTAACTTAACATGCTCGATCTCTAACCAACTGACATGACTGATCACTATTGTTTGGAAAGCCAGAAGATGACCCAGCACTGTCAAGCTTATCCGCCACTCATCACTCCTCCCACCCCTCATCATAGAACAGAACAGGCTGTAGCTTAGTAGCATGTCTGTAAAGCAATAACTACATATACTATAACAGACTTCCTGTACAAAACAGGAAGTTGCGTCAGAGACTAGAGTGTGGAACACACGCTGGAGTGCACGGAAGACGGAAGGTATGTATCAGCCGTTGCCTGCCGCTGCCCGGTCACTCATTAAGCTGGAGGGGAGCGAAGAGGGGAGAGCCCCAAGGTGAGGGGGGGGGACCGTCGACTGTGGGCATGGCTTTCCCCTCATGCTGGGACCCCTCCAGCCCCCCAAAACGGCCCCAAGCGGGCCCGGGGGGGGCGCTCAGAATTTCTTCAGGGGGGCACGGTGGGGCCTAGTTACGCCCCTGCAAAGTTCAGCGTACACTATTCTTTATATTTAAATTGTTTTATTCATGTTGGTACCTTCTACTTGGCCAGTTGAAACTTCTTTTGGGAGTATACCGCCTAGTGTTGTCATTTGGGGACATGCAGACTAGTTATGCTATTTGGGAGTGATGCTGCCTATTTATATTATTTAGGGGCATGGTGTTTAATTGTGTTTAATGGGGAAACATGTTGCTTAATTAGGTTATTTAGGGGTTCACAGATTTCTAGTTATTTCACTGCACTACATTTGCAGGAAACTTGACACCAGATTCCCTAGTTTTGCCTTGTGATTACTGCGACAGCAAACAAGTGTTTTACTTCTATTTTTCTTGTGAACACCTTTAAAACATAATCATTCCTTCCATTATTAAATTTCTTTTTCTGCTGGAAGCTGCACTACATTTAAAGATTTAAACTGCTGCTATCACAGGTTGCTTACCTATATCTGTCATTTCCTCTCTCCGCGAACACTATGTGTTATTATAATACTTTCTCTTTATAGCTTTTAAACTCAATAAAAAATAACTGTCCGGGGAAAAGGCTTTGTGCTACAAATTTTAAATGGAAAGTTATACGGCTGCAAACAGGCTGCAGATCTGCTGACTAAATTCAACTAATTACACACTTAATCGGTATGATAAATGAGGTATGTAATAGAAAAACCAGGCATATTTTAATAATCTTCATGAGACCATTTTGCGTGAGGCTGAACTGTACTTTGTAACTTATCTGTTACTACCAGTTTCAAAAGTAGGGCGCTGGCATCTGCTCACATCAAAACCATTAAAACCTGCCGACGCCAGACACTGAAATTCTCTGAAAATACAACCTTTCGCGTCAGCGGCATAACTAAGGAGCTTGCCCCCCCCCCCCCCCCCCCCCCAGTGTGAGTTTTACTTGGGGCTCCACTCTACTGATGTGGAGCCCCAAAACATACCAAGGACTGCTGCAGTGTTGGAGGGGTGTAATGAGAGTAAGAAAATAGCTTGTTAAGGATTACCACTACTTAATGCACATACAGTGGTGTTTATTATTAGCATAGTACCAATAAAAAGCTACTAAGATGGATGAAAGAGGGCCCCTAGTGGGCCCCTCTGGCCTAAGGGCCCCGGTAAGGTCGCAACATTTGCATCAGCTCACTTTTTCATGGTTGTTGTTAATGATGCTTAACTTGCTGTTGGTAGTACTAATATGCAGAACCATGCTTAGCTAATAGGAGAAACGAGTTGTTCTTTTAGGTCAGTCATTCATTAGCTGATTAATTATATTCTTAGATGCAGGCTTTTGAGACTAGGGGTACTGCTAAGTCCGCCCCCCCCCCTCCCCAAGGTAGCGGCAAAAAGTGGGCATGGCCATAACGAAATGTGAGAGACGTCCCCCTGCCTAGTATAGGAAGTCAGATGTCTTCTCCTCTCTGCAGGGGCCTCGAGCCTCCCGTGCTAGACTGCTCTATACTGTGCCCTTGTACTGGACGCAACTCTGCAGGACAGGAGGGGCTGCAGAGCATCACAGGGCACAGTACAGTGCAGCCCAGCACATGAGGCCTGAGGTCCCTGCAGTAGGTGAGGCCCCAAACCACCGCGTAGGTCACTTGTACCCTATTGGCGGCCCTGTTTAGGACCGCTGATAAATATATTTTATGTAAATATAAGAAATGTAGGGAAATGCTTCTACTGATGATAGTAGCTATAACATAAAAAACACAACCTAAATTTGTGGCAATGGTGCGCTAAGTGATTAAATTGGGAGCCTGACCATGACATATAAGCTCAGCATGTAGCTGGGGTGGCGAATCGGCACTGGGTTTAAGCTACTGTAAAGCTGTACTCCGTATCGACTGCAGCACAGGTATAGCTGAGCAATGGTATCGGCAATATGTAAGGCAGTGTACAGTCATTGGTTGCGCTGGAGCTTTATTGGCTGGGGTGTTGGAAGGGTCAGTGTTAGGCTTAGTTATATGAGGATTAATTGAAGACAAAATAATTTAATCAAAACACAGGACAACGCGTTTCACAGGCACCCTACCTGCTTCTTTAGGTTAAAAAAAATGTGTCTCAAGGTAAATGTGATTGGCTTAGCAACGTCCAGGACGGAAAGACAATGTGGACACCTACAAGGACTGCTAATAAATAGTTAGCAGCTGCACCTCCCCCCCCCCCCCCCAAAAAAAAAAAATAATAATAATAATAATAATTCATTTTCTTACTGTAGGTTTCAGTAATGTGGAGTTCTTTTATATTAAATAACAAGCCACATTATACCAGCACTGCATCATGTCATGTACACTATGCATGTATATGCAGATGAGAAACCCAGCAGTAATTCTAAATAACATCAGTAAACTGCTGGAGCGTGACACAGTCTAATAAAATAAAGTGTAATCTCCATGCTCAGCTCTTCAAGCAGGTTCATCAAGTCAAAAGGATAAATATTAGAGGTGAATAGGATTCCGCTCTCTTTCTATTCTATCTGAGCTCATTAGCATTCAGCAGGATGCCAAAATCCAGGGGAAAAAAAAAGAAAGGTAAAAATTGAAATGCAAATTGAAAAGACATTAGAAGTATGTCAGTATTAATAACCTTAACATCCAAAACTACATTACGATTCCATGATGAGCTGACCATCTGCCTTGTACGCTGGAAATGAGGCAGAGGGCAGCCGTTAACCCTTTCACTGACCGGCAGACCCGCGTGGCCGCCTTCCTTTTATGGAGAGGGCAGGATCGGCGATCAGCGATGGAGCAAATGAGTTAATTAAACATCTTGAATCCTCCGGAACATTAACACGTTTGATTCCTGCATGAAGCTCACCTTTGATAAGGGGAGAGGAAGGAATCAGCGTGAGGTTATAAACACTGATGTTCATTTATGAATTGATGAACCCCGCGGCAGTGATCTCCCCACCGTCCTGCCCCCCCCCCCCCTATAGCTTTTTATAACAATGGTCTTCCAATCCTAACTGTAGATATACAGTACTGCCACCACCAGCCTGTGGGAATGAATGTATTCTTATATCTGCTTCTGAATACATGGGCTAATGCAGGCCGGGATCGTCAAATGTGGAGGTGATGATATGTTGGGGTTTACTGCTCCAGACAAATATAGACACACATTACAACAGATCAGGCTTCAGCACAAAAAAAAAAATGTCCAACCTTTCTGCTCAACCTGTTCCTTTAAAGGGGACTTTAGCAAAAAGGGGAAAAAGTAAATCAAAACATTGCAAAGTGAAAAGTTAAAACATGGAATAGAGAACAAGACACGATTCATATCCACCATGTTATTTGTTGTTCATATTGTTTGATCTACAATCAGCCTGAATGTAATCATCTTGACTACTAGCAGACATTTTAAAAAAGAAAAAAACAGCACCAACTGTCATTATTTATAACCACACCCCCTAACAATGCGATAGGCTAAAAGGTTTTTTTTTTTAATACATATACAAGTGCACAGAGGGAAATACTGGATGCTAGGCTGTTATTCCCCACAATGCAACAAGTCACCCACATGTGATGTCAGGACCTAGTGCTGACATCACACCAAGGGAGGGGTTCCCTGATGATCTATTTGGAAAAAAAAAAACATTTCTTGTGGGAAAGAGGTTATTAGCTACAGATTGGTTACAGTTCCTCTTAAAATTTAAAATCGCAAGCGGTCTCCGCCAATTTGTAAGCTGCCATCAAGGTTATTAGCTGTACATAGGCTATAATGTGACCCCAAGCAGGTGATCTGCATGAGGAAGAATCGGTTAATAATGAATTATAGACAGCAGAAAACAAAGCAAGCGCTCACCAATATGGGCCGCATCTGAATGACTCACCACCTCATATGCACCGCTTAAATAGCTCAAATACACACTCAGCAATCAGACAGATGCAAAACATATGCACAACTAAACTAAATACTTACCATGCAAAACAGGATAGCACAATGGGTGCTGCTAGCCTGGTAGTTACAGAACTGTGGATACAAAATATAGGTAAAAGGCTGCGCATCCCTGACCCAATACTATACAATTGAATGGTTAATCGCTGTGGCGCACACCGCCCCCCCTGGACTAAAATGTACGCCCGCATCCAAACAATGCAATACTGGTCTATGGAGAAATTTTAGCTTCCATCATAGTTTTGCATGCAAAAATATAGATATACTGGACATCTGCACCAACGTTGAGGTAAATCTCCAGAGCAGATGTCCTAACACTAAACTGACCTAAGTTGAAAGCACATGTCTTTACCCTGGCAGCAGCTTCGATAAAATGTGTAACTTACATTCAATACAGACAGCAGAAAACAAAGCAAGCGCTCACCAATATGGGCCGCATCTGAATGACTCACCACCTCATATGCACCGCTTAAATAGCTCAAATACACACTCAGCAATCAGACAGATGCAAAACATATGCACAACTAAACTAAATACTTACCATGCAAAACAGGATAGCACAATGGGTGCTGCTAGCCTGGTAGTTACAGAACTGTGGATACAAAATGTAGGTAAAAGGCTGCGCATCCCTGACCCAATACTATACAATTGAATGGTTAATCGCTGTGGCGCACACCGCCCCCCCTGGACTAAAATGTACGCCCGCATCCAAACAATGCAATACTGGTCTATGGAGAAATTTTAGCTTCCATCATAGTTTTGCATGCAAAAATATAGATATACTGGACATCTGCACCAACGTTGAGGTAAATCTCCAGAGCAGATGTCCTAACACTAAACTGACCTAAGTTAAAAGCACATGTCTTTACCCTGGCAGCAGCTTCGCTAAAATGTGTAACTTACATTCAATACAGACAGCAGAAAACAAAGCAAGCGCTCACCAATATGGGCCGCATCTGAATGACTCACCACCTCATATGCACCGCTTAAATAGCTCAAATACACACTCAGCAATCAGACAGATGCAAAACATATGCACAACTAAACTAAATACTTACCATGCAAAACAGGATAGCACAATGGGTGCTGCTAGCCTGGTAGTTACAGAACTGTGGATACAAAATATAGGTAAAAGGCTGCGCATCCCTGACCCAATACTATACAATTGAATGGTTAATCGCTGTGGCGCACACCGCCCCCCCTGGACTAAAATGTACGCCGCATCCAAACAATGCAATACTGGTCTATGGAGAAATTTTAGCTTCCATCATAGTTTTGCATGCAAAAATATAGATATACTGGACATCTGCACCAACGTTGAGGTAAATCTCCAGAGCAGATGTCCTAACACTAAACTGACCTAAGTTAAAAGCACATGTCTTTACCCTGGCAGCAGCTTCGCTAAAATGTGTAACTTACATTCAATACAGACAGCAGAAAACAAAGCAAGCGCTCACCAATATGGGCCGCATCTGAATGACTCACCACCTCATATGCACCGCTTAAATAGCTCAAATACACACTCAGCAATCAGACAGATGCAAAACATATGCACAACTAAACTAACTACTTACCATGCAAAACAGGATAGCACAATGGGTGCTGCTAGCCTGGTAGTTACAGAACTGTGGATACAAAATATAGGTAAAAGGCTGCGCATCCCTGACCCAATACTATACAATTGAATGGTTAATCGCTGTGGCGCACACCGCCCCCCCTGGACTAAAATGTACGCCCGCATCCAAACAATGCAATACTGGTCTATGGAGAAATTTTAGCTTCCATCATAGTTTTGCATGCAAAAATATAGATATACTGGACATCTGCACCAACGTTGAGGTAAATCTCCAGAGCAGATGTCCTAACACTAAACTGACCTAAGTTAAAAGCACATGTCTTTACCCTGGCAGCAGCTTCGCTAAAATGTGTAACTTACATTCAATACAGACAGCAGAAAACAAAGCAAGCGCTCACCAATATGGGCCGCATCTGAATGACTCACCACCTCATATGCACCGCTTAAATAGCTCAAATACACACTCAGCAATCAGACAGATGCAAAACATATGCACAACTAAACTAAATACTTACCATGCAAAACAGGATAGCACAATGGGTGCTGCTAGCCTGGTAGTTACAGAACTGTGGATACAAAAAATAGGTAAAAGGCTGCGCATCCCTGACCCAATACTATACAATTGAATGGTTAATCGCTGTGGCGCACACCGCCCCCCCTGGACTAAAATGTACGCCCGCATCCAAACAATGCAATACTGGTCTATGGAGAAATTTTAGCTTCCATCATAGTTTTGCATGCAAAAATATAGATATACTGGACATCTGCACCAACGTTGAGGTAAATCTCCAGAGCAGATGTCCTAACACTAAACTGACCTAAGTTGAAAGCACATGTCTTTACCCTGGCAGCAGCTTCGCTAAAATGTGTAACTTACATTCAATACAGACAGCAGAAAACAAAGCAAGCGCTCACCAATATGGGCCGCATCTGAATGACTCACCACCTCATATGCACCGCTTAAATAGCTCAAATACACACTCAGCAATCAGACAGATGCAAAACATATGCACAACTAAACTAAATACTTACCATGCAAAACAGGATAGCACAATGGGTGCTGCTAGCCTGGTAGTTACAGAACTGTGGATACAAAATATAGGTAAAAGGCTGCGCATCCCTGACCCAATACTATACAATTGAATGGTTAATCGCTGTGGCGCACACCGCCCCCCCTGGACTAAAATGTACGCCCGCATCCAAACAATGCAATACTGGTCTATGGAGAAATTTTAGCTTCCATCAAGTATTTAGTTTAGTTGTGCATATGTTTTGCATCTGTCTGATTGCTGAGTGTGTATTTGAGCTATTTAAGCGGTGCATATGAGGTGGTGAGTCATTCAGATGCGGCCCATATTGGTGAGCGCTTGCTTTGTTTTCTGCTGTCTGTATTGAATGTAAGTTACACATTTTAGCGAAGCTGCTGCCAGGGTAAAGACATGTGCTTTTAACTTAGGTCAGTTTAGTGTTAGGACATCTGCTCTGGAGATTTACCTCAACGTTGGTGCAGATGTCCAGTATATCTATATTTTTGCATGCAAAACTATGATGGAAGCTAAAATTTCTCCATAGACCAGTATTGCATTGTTTGGATGCGGGCGTACATTTTAGTCCAGGGGGGGCGGTGTGCGCCACAGCGATTAACCATTCAATTGTATAGTATTGGGTCAGGGATGCGCAGCCTTTTACCTATATTTTGTATCCACAGTTCTGTAACTACCAGGCTAGCAGCACCCATTGTGCTATCCTGTTTTGCATGGTAAGTATTTAGTTTAGTTGTGCATATGTTTTGCATCTGTCTGATTGCTGAGTGTGTATTTGAGCTATTTAAGCGGTGCATATGAGGTGGTGAGTCATTCAGATGCGGCCCATATTGGTGAGCGCTTGCTTTGTTTTCTGCTGTCTGTATTGAATGTAAGTTACACATTTTAGCGAAGCTGCTGCCAGGGTAAAGACATGTGCTTTTAACTTAGGTCAGTTTAGTGTTAGGACATCTGCTCTGGAGATTTACCTCAACGTTGGTGCAGATGTCCAGTATATCTATATTTTTGCATGCAAAACTATGATGGAAGCTAAAATTTCTCCATAGACCAGTATTGCATTGTTTGGATGCGGGCGTACATTTTAGTCCAGGGGGGGCGGTGTGCGCCACAGCGATTAACCATTCAATTGTATAGTATTGGGTCAGGGATGCGCAGCCTTTTACCTATATTTTGTATCCACAGTTCTGTAACTACCAGGCTAGCAGCACCCATTGTGCTATCCTGTTTTGCATGGTAAGTATTTAGTTTAGTTGTGCATATGTTTTGCATCTGTCTGATTGCTGAGTGTGTATTTGAGCTATTTAAGCGGTGCATATGAGGTGGTGAGTCATTCAGATGCGGCCCATATTGGTGAGCGCTTGCTTTGTTTTCTGCTGTCTGTATTGAATGTAAGTTACACATTTTAGCGAAGCTGCTGCCAGGGTAAAGACATGTGCTTTTAACTTAGGTCAGTTTAGTGTTAGGACATCTGCTCTGGAGATTTACCTCAACGTTGGTGCAGATGTCCAGTATATCTATATTTTTGCATGCAAAACTATGATGGAAGCTAAAATTTCTCCATAGACCAGTATTGCATTGTTTGGATGCGGGCGTACATTTTAGTCCAGGGGGGGCGGTGTGCGCCACAGCGATTAACCATTCAATTGTATAGTATTGGGTCAGGGATGCGCAGCCTTTTACCTATATTTTGTATCCACAGTTCTGTAACTACCAGGCTAGCAGCACCCATTGTGCTATCCTGTTTTGCATGGTAAGTATTTAGTTTAGTTGTGCATATGTTTTGCATCTGTCTGATTGCTGAGTGTGTATTTGAGCTATTTAAGCGGTGCATATGAGGTGGTGAGTCATTCAGATGCGGCCCATATTGGTGAGCGCTTGCTTTGTTTTCTGCTGTCTGTATTGAATGTAAGTTACACATTTTAGCGAAGCTGCTGCCAGGGTAAAGACATGTGCTTTTAACTTAGGTCAGTTTAGTGTTAGGACATCTGCTCTGGAGATTTACCTCAACGTTGGTGCAGATGTCCAGTATATCTATATTTTTGCATGCAAAACTATGATGGAAGCTAAAATTTCTCCATAGACCAGTATTGCATTGTTTGGATGCGGGCGTACATTTTAGTCCAGGGGGGGCGGTGTGCGCCACAGCGATTAACCATTCAATTGTATAGTATTGGGTCAGGGATGCGCAGCCTTTTACCTATATTTAATAATGAATTATGTTTCTAAGCAGAAATCACCAGGTTGGCTGCCAACTTTTGGTCATGTGATTGCCTGCTGTACGGAGCAACTGGGTCAAAACCATATGGAGGACAATTATTTAAATGACTCTACAGTGGATCCATACATATGAATCCACTGTTCTATCCTTATACAGAAGTGATGTATGAAAGCACAGATGCTGTTTCTTGCACAGGGTTTCTGGAAGTAATAAACTAGCAGTTGTGGTATTGCAGTCATGAGCATGTAGCCATAGTAAGAGCTTTTTCTATATTGGGCATATTGGCAGGCGTCTGATTGACTCCAATGTCGAGTATTGGTAATTGGGCGCCTTGGCGGTGAGCCTAGGCATCTAATGCAGGAGTAGTAACCAATAGACTACATAAGTAGCCGATTGGATACTAGATAGGATTGTATTACAGATGCCGGTTGACTTAGGCATTAGAAGGGTGGATTAGTTTTAAGTATTTGGTGGTGGTGGTGGGGGGGGTTGTTGATTTTAGGCAGTAGAAGGGTGAATTAGGTTTAGGCATTAGGTGGTGAGGTGTTCATTTTAGGCACTAAGAGATGGCATTAGGTTTGATCATCAGGTGTGCATGTGTGTGTGGGGGGGCTGTTTTAGGCACCAGGAACAGGGATTTGGTTTTTGGCATTAGGTGGGGGGAGCGGGATCATTTAGGCACTAAAGGGGGATTACGTTTAAACATTAGGTGGTGGGTGGTTCATTTTGGACACTAGAGGGAGGGATCAAGTTAGAACGATAATGGTCACCTGGTTTCTCGATAGTAAAATACCAGTAATTTTAGTTATTGATATTTTTACTATCGACAACACCTGTGCACCCAGCTCATGCAGCCGTGACACTATATGTTCTCCTGCCCAGGCCCTATCAGAAATCACAACTTGCTATTCTCCATTCCATACAAGTTTCTACACTAAAGTTCCAGAAAGCTTGCATAATAGCATTCCATTATGGTAACAATAAATGATGATGTTGCCGTGTCATTGCTAGCCCCTGGCTCTTCTGCCTCCCCTCTTGGAAGTTGAGCTGAATTCAGCTGTATCATTGTTAAATATGTTCTTCTTTGTTTGCGAACAGATGCAGCTCGAATGCCTTTGGACAGTGGATTTCTCCAGCGCAGCTTCGCACAGGCTTGTGCTGAATTAATTAACAGAACGGAGTCTGTGGTGGAAATGCAAGCTAATTTGTAACGAGCAAAGTAAAAATGAAAATAAGGTTATCGGAGGCTGGAGGCTCCCCCCGCAGATCAGGCTGTGTGTCAGGGACTACAGACACACCACCTAAAGGAACGCTTACACTCTGCAAGCTGCCTCACCGCACATCGCATTTTCTACACTATTTGGTTATTCATTTGTAAAGCTCAATATTAGAAATATCAGTGCCTTTCAGGAATGCTAAGTTAGTACAGTGATATTTAAACCAGAGGATAAACAGACGTGATATGTTTAATTCTTCACATTTCAGAAGCTATGGGAATCTCTTAGCATGCCAGCTCTTGTAGAGCTATAGATAGTTTTTAAAGGGAACCCGAGGCAAACTTTGAGTAAAAGAAAACATGCTTCCAAAGAGGTAAGCCTCTAGATGCTGTACAGGCTTCCCGTGACCTCCTCACTACTGCTGCCACTCGCCAGGAACCCACAACCGATTTAGTCGGCACTCCTTTTCAAACACAAGCGGCTCTGGTCTACTGCTGTCAACAAAGTACAAGCACTTCCCCAATGGAAGCTCAGGCCAGGACGGCAAAGGACGAAACTGGTCGGAATTGACTAGAGATTGGGCATCTCAAGGTTTTTGCCATTTGTATGATTAGCACTTTTAGTGCTTCAAGGCTTTTATTAATTGAATAGGTCCCTATTGTGCAGGACCCGTGGTGTGAATGATTGTTTCTACTTTTATTTGTGTTGTTACAATAAAGGTTTGTTGAGTACTTACCTGCATCCTTATGAGTGCTTTTATCCCTGGTGATGGTCACCTTGTCTTTGTGAGCACCGTGGGCTGCAGGGTTCTGCTTGCTAAAGCTGGCTGTACATCCCACAGTGATGTTTGGCTTCTACCTTTTGTGAGTTTTTAGGCTATATGGCTTTGGTCTACGGCTCGAGCAAGGCTGCGCTCATGCCCGGAGAGGAGCACGGCCCCGTTCTTCATTCCGACAAGAATTCTTTGGTCAGAATTCTTTGGTTGGCTACGGTCGGCAACTGGGGATCATAGGACAGCTTGGGAAGCATCCATAGGAGCCTTAAGTCAGTATGTCTTTTTCAACCTAAGGTTCCCCTTGGGTACAATTTAAGAGAGAAAAATGTATGTGACATCACCATGGGATCACCATTAAGTCGTTTTAGGAGTGACCTGACCACCCATATTCTGAACTTTAAACAAATACATGCGATTGTTCCATGCAGGAATCGAACTGATGTGCAGCTTGATCTGGCAGTGCTTAGCATGTTACAGTAATGTGGCAATGCAGCACTGTCAGCGGGTGAGCTATCATGTTAACATGAATACTTGATTTGACTATTATTATTTATTTATAAAGCGCCAACATATTACACAGCGCTGGATAATAAATACATACAATGGTACAAAGGATGGCAGATCATGTAAAAAGGTTATACAACATAGGAGAAATCTACTGTATACAAGGCCTCCCTCTGGGCATGGATGGGTAGCTGATCAGCATTGCCTTATATGCTGGAAGTTGACCTTCAAAGGTATTCAAAGCTGTGATTGTGAACCACATTATGAATAAAGTGGTCAACTGGCAATAACTTCTACATCTGTATTATATATCAGGAAGAAGCCGTAGTTTGCCTTTGTCCTAATGCACACTGACATATGCGAAAACACGCGCTTTAGACAATTTTCATCATATAATAAAATTCCAAATAACTGATTTGTAATTGAAATCTATTTTGCATATAACATGACACTATCCCCAGTGATTGTTCTCTTAATGAGAGCTCCTAACTTTCTGTGCCTTCAGTTCAGAGATAAATAAGGTCAAGGTCACTGAAAACTGAGGAGCTCAATGGCAGGGTCATTTTGCTATTTAGAGACTGCCATTGCTATCCCCTTTAAAAATGTCAATTCTCTGTAGGCCGTTTCGGAATCACTGACCTGCAATAAGCAAGCAGCCAGTGTTGTTTGGGCGCCAGATTCTGCATACTTTTTCTGGACAGGATCAGATGGCAGGCATCATTGTTTTATTAAAGTGCACTTGAAGTGGAAAGAAATGAGTTAAACTCATGGTAGGCTACAATACCTTCTGGTAATCTAGCCTACCATGCTGCTTCTTGTCTTCAGGATCCCTTTGAATTCCTCCCTCCCCATCTTCTTCATATTCAACACGCTCCCTCACTCAAAATGTCCAGATGAAGTGCCTGTGCACAAGCAATTCAGAACTGTGCATGCGCGAGTACCGAACTAGGCATACACAACAAAGGGAAGCACTTTTTCACTGCACACTTGTGCACATGCGTAGTTCAGAATCACTTATTCTACAATCGGGTGAATAATAGGGAGGCTATAGGAAAAGCTGTCTGGGAACAGAGAATGAGGAGGACTCCAAAGACAATGAGAAGATCAGGATGGTCAGGGTTAATTGTACTTGGGCACTACCATTGCTCTTTTAAACCTTAGGTGCACTTCAGATGTGCTGCAAAAGAGTCAGGAAGCTGAAAGCCTCACTCAGGAAAGAAGCTGAAATCTTCACTTTATCAGTTGCTGTCAATTATAGCAGAAAGGACAACTGATGTGCAAAGTAATGTCCATGTTTCCCTATGGCTCGAGCAATATTACTGGTTAACGGAGTGCTGACCCGGAAGCTGTTATGAGGGTTATTGCCATATAGGACTAAGCATTCCATTGATCACAGTGGACAAACAGGAAATGGGAGAGGAGAAAGAGATTGATAAGCAGACTACGCAGTAGGTAAGTATGACTTGTGTATGTTTATTTTGACTTTCATTTTTCTTTTCATGTTTGCTTTAACACTTCCCGTTACCTTTAAAATCCAAAGGGATTACACAATACATAGATGTTTTTCAGGAGCCTAAGAACAGTAACACAATATGCTTCCCTTGAATCTGAGTAAGTAAGCAATTTCAGGATATTTAATTCATTGTTGAATTCTCACTGCAGCTCCCCAAGAAAGAGCGTTGTTAGCCACAATCTCCAGAATAATTGCGCCGGGCTGGCATTGAATGGTCCTGTCTCCTGTGCCAGCTCTCCTGGGCACTGGCTGCTGCTCTGCCTCTGATGGTATGATGCCAGAAACTGTGTAATCTAATCCTGTGTGCAGCTAAAGGTCAGTGTAGCCCTCGAGATCTTGATGCAGCTCCAAAGTAAAATAACTTATTTGTACTTCAGTGATTTCACCTTAAGGTGTTTCTGAAGGAGCCTCATCATGTAATACTGTAAACACTAAGCTTCAAATGTAATAAATATAATATGCACCATCTGCTAATGTAATGCTGATAACTGCGTCTGATTAGCGTCATACAACTGGAGAGGTTATCATGCATTGTTTTCGGTACTGTTAAGGTACTCATACATTATGCCATTTTCCGTTGAGGGATCAACTTCACTGGTGTGTGTGGTTGATTGAAAGTTAATTGACTAGTGGCTCACCCACTGCAAGCGAGATCCTGAGCGATTCTCCTTCACTAATCGATCTGAACGATGTTGTGCCTCCATTCTCTGAAACCACATTTATTGTGTTGAAGAAAATCATGGGAACTGTAGCCGATTCCTTTATGATCAACCTTTTTCCATCCTTCCCGATGAAGTGAATTGGTCCATCCAACCAGTTATCGGCCAATTTCTATCGATCGAGCAGAATGGAACATAACTGATTTTCCGACAATCTGATAAAATAATTGAATGCAATGTACACGAAAATACAACGAGTGTTGTATGGGCACCTTTGGGCTACGTACACACGATAGATTAAACTCTGCCAGGGCGGTTGATAAAGACCACCTTGGTTGAGAATCTAGCTAAAATCTAACTTGTGCATGGGAGCCCCCCATTGTCACCAAAAGATCCGACATGGCATGGTAATGTTGGTACCGCATACATTTGGCCGCCGGGGTAGCAGTTAGAAGACTATCACTAAATTACTAATGTTCTGTGTTTGAGCAATAGCTAATTCCAGTAGTAGAATATTGGTAATTTTTACAGATATTTTACTAACCTAAACCTCTTCTCACCTGAACCCTCTCTCTACCGATGCCTAACCCTAACCGTCTGATACCTTCGCCGACTTAACCGCTAAGACCTGCCTCTGCTGATATTTGTGCTGCCTACTTCCGATGTTTATTGGGCTCTGAAGGTGCCCAAATTACCCCCTTTTGTGCCACTAAAATTAACGGTGCCCATTTCACCGCTCGGCTACCGGCATCCAAATGACCTGCTTCACACTGTGGATAATAAGGCTGGTATTATGTCATGGAGTTATCCCACTGAAGTCTGATAAGTATGATGTCAACACCATACAAGCAGCTTCTCTGTCTAGATATTGGCCTCAATTCACGAAGCTTTATCAAACACTTTATCAAATGTTTGATAATTTACCTCATGGGTAAAATCTAATTTTGAATTCACTAAGGTGTTATAGATTTATTGAATGTTTTATCGCAAAAGCGTTCAATAAATCTATAACACTTTAGTGAATTCAAAATTAGATTTTACCCATGAGGTAAATTATCAAACGTTTGATAAAGTGTTTGATAAAGCTTCGTGAATTGAGGCCATTGTGTACTCCTTCGACTGGGCTGCTTTAGGACACATTATCCTTATTTATAAAAGATGAATTTCGGGAAACGGAAGCCTAGCTTGACAAAAAGAGTTGCACCCATACACCATGCAATTTTTTTTAAAATGAAACGTGTTCAATTGAAAAATATTGAAACTAATGACATTCTTAAAAAAAAATAACAAATAAAAACAAGGCCCTCTTAATCGATATTTAATAATTTTCATGATTGAAGACTGATTAGGTTAGGTGGTTCTTTAAAGTGGTACGAAACTCAGCATTTCCTCTTTGCTCTAAAAGATTATTTACAGCAAAAAATCTACTACTACGAAAATTCAAGCAGTTAAACACAGCAATTTGTTCCTCAGTGGAAAGCTCCTTGCTTCAGTAGGCAGGTTCTGGCCACGTCCCAAAAGGTGATAACATTATCTTCTGTTTACATTCCTTTGTCAGATACTTTTAGTAAACATTAGCAAACTGCAAAACTGAGCTGTACTGACCTGAGAAGAAGAAAGAGCTAAGACGTGATCACTAGATAGATTTTCATATATAAATACAGGAGCTATGCAATAAAATGCAATGGCAGCTTTCAGAACAGATAAACTGTACTTTGGGAATTTGTAATTTGTAGATCAAGTAGGAAAACACATTTTTATTGAATGTTATGTTAGAGTTTTATTCCACTTTAACTCACCAAGTGCAGCAGGATCAGGGCCAACCTGATGACTGCATAGGCTTGCACTGCATTCATGCAGCAGAATTCCAACTGATATTAGATCACATTCTTCAATGATGTGGCAGTTGGATATAGGATCAGTATCAGGCTCATATGAATCTAGTAAATTGCAAATTAACCAATCAGATGAAATATTTGCATCTGTAGTCAGCTTTACCTTCACATTTTTCAGGGTATGTTTAGAAAATAATTGCTTGTCTGGCTTCACCTGTGTTTTCCGGTAGTGTTTAGCAGCCATTAAGTGCCAGCAGGGAAATGTTGCACATAGTGAATGCCAGCGGTATCGCTCAAATGTGCTGCTAGGCTGAGAAACGGCAAGCTACAAAAATGTCAGAACACATCTCTGTAGGAAATGATAGGAAAACAATGATAATCCAGCAAGTCTGAGCGCTGGAAATTCTACTGGGTAGTTTAGGGAGTATAAACACTCTCTGTTTTATAAATGCAACAAATGCTACCAGGCATTCTCTTGCTGAAATGTTACCTTTTTGTGTGAAATTAGGCTTCTGTAATAAAAATACTGGCTCACAATGTTTGTAATATTTATGTAGTTTGTATTAATATAGTCTTAACATCTTCAGCTGCATTTTACAGAGTAAACGGTCCTGTCAATGACAGAACTCCCTCAGCGGAGGGAAGAGTGCTAGCTACTACGCAACCAATTCTGCCCATTTCATGACTAGATGTAACAGACTACAAGGACTGATCTTCAAGATCTGTGGGTGGAGCTCTTGCTGCTGCTCAGATTGCATCATCTCACTATTCATACTGCAAGGGGGCAGGCACAGCCTGAATCTGAGAAGATTGCAGCCTATAGCAGTGGTGAGAAAGTTTAAGCCGTGTATTAGCCAATCTGCGTAAAAGCTATCGGAGTAAATGCAGGGCTTATGCTGTATATTAGCCAATCTGCGTGCAAGCTATTGAGCTATTGGAGTAAATGTAGGGCTTATACAACATGTAGTGTTAAACCCCCCTAAAGACCAGGCCATTTTTCTTGAAATTGTCCACTGCAGCTTTAAGGTCAAGCTGCAGGTCTGCACAACTCACACAAGTGATCCCCCCCCCCTTTTCTCCCCACCAACAGAGCTCTCTATTGGTGGGGTCTGATCCCTCCCCCAGTGTTTATTTTTTTTAAATAAATATTTTATTATTTTTGTAATATATTTCTTTTTTTTTTTTTATCCCAGCTCCCTCCCTCCCCCCGCTAGCCAATCAGCGTGATCGGCTGTCATAAGCTTCAGCCTATGACAGCAGATCACTTCTGCACTAACAGAGGGGACAGCCGTGTCACACGGCCGTCCCCAGTACAGCGCTGCTGCAGATCGCAGCGTTGTACACGGTAATTAGATGGCAGTTTCGCCGTCTAACAGTCTCCGGGTGACGATTGCCGCTGGGAGACTAAAGGTGGAGCTCCAAGCAAGAGATGCGTGTGCAGCCTGCGCGCAATCTCCTGCTACCCCATAGAGAGCTGTTCACGCCAATCGCCAGTGTGGAGCGGTCTTGGGGCTGCCGCACTGCTCACGCCTATCAGCGTGGAGCAGTCGGCAAGTAGTTAATATGGAACCCCCCCTCGGACTGAACCCCCCCCCCCCCGTCCTTACTTGCTATTAAGTTATACCAATTATATATCAGGCGAGGATACGGTGTATTGTTATTTTAAGTGGTTTGATATACAGTAGAGTCCCAGTTATCTGGAACTCAACTTACCAGCAGTCTCAAACAACCAGTACAAATCCCGGGCAGTACTCAGGGTGGTGAAGGCCAACTGCTGCGGTAGATTGTGGGCTCTGCTGTGCTTAAAGACTGGGTACTGTATTTTAACATTTAATGCAGAGTTCATGGCTTGTATATAGAGTGGAGTACAGCACTGTATTAGCGAGGCTTTTTTTTTTTAACATTCAGTCTCAAGAAACCAGAAAGCACACTTATGCTGATCCCAGTCAGTTCTGGATATCCAAGACTCTATTGTATGTTTGATTTTTTTTACCTAATATTGTTATACAATTATACAACAGGCAGTACTGATGAGTTATTTTCTCTTTTCTGAATGCATTACATTATTTACGGCATAGCACATGATGTAGTAGTGATTTGATTGGTGCTGCACACTTCTTGAGTTTGCTTATCCAACATCCACAATTTTATGAGTGGTGACCAACTGTCCATAGCTAGATCTGTTCATTATTCTTTGCAAAATAACTAACATCGACTTATTAAAATAAATGAAGAATATTGCAGTGCAGTCATTAGTATGTATCGATTGAAACCCCATATATAGAACAGCCTGTATTTAGGTAGCAGAATACAGTACAGCAATTAATGTGGAGAAGCACCATATTGGCGATGATACCAACGCTACATATCAATCTGCATCATCGACTTTTATAAGCCCATCCATGCTGCAGATTTCATCTAATTTTGCTAATATTACTAAAACTGGCAATAACGTTTACATCAAATTAACTATATAACCTCCAAATTATGGGCATTCATGCTAAATGTGTTTTCTCCTAAGATTGGTAGAAAAATGTGCTCTCATTTGCCATTGCTTGTAAAACTTGGTTAACTTGTGCTGCAATTTCATTTGTAATGGTAAAAAAAAAGCAAATGCAATGCAGAGATTTTGTTAAAATGGGTTGTTAACTCTCTCATTTGAGCTTTCTTGGGAAGAGGGCTGACTAATGTACCATTGTCGTGTATGCTGTGTAACATTGTCATCAATGCTGTCTTTCTTCCCATCTCCTCCATCATGTCATACTCACTGACGACATACAGGTCTTTTTACAGACAGTAAATTGCAACTGTAAATTACAACTAGGTGTTTTATGTCAAGAAAACTGATACTTTACAGGCAATACTATGTCTCAGCAGCACATTAAGCATGAGTCAAACATATTTCTCCTCAAACATACAATACATCAAAATGGACTGGTGCCCACTACTGGTCAGGTACTGAACTTTAACAGGAGAGTAATGGGGAAAGCACTTTTTAAACACCTTATGGAGACATTTAATGAGCCCCAGTATAGTATCTACCGTATATTCGGGTATATAAGACGATCCCCCAAGTTTTCCAGTTAAAATATAGAGTTTGGGATATACTCGCCGAATGAGACTACCCCTCTTCCAACGCACACCAAATAAAAATTATCATATACTGGTGCTATGTATGAAAAGATACTGGTGCTGCACTGTATGTGGTACCCAGTATATAACAGTATATAAGCAATTGACTGGTTGGATTGGTCAACTCTCCCTCTCCCTTAGTGGATTGATCAGCTCTCCCTGTTTATCAGAGCGGTATGGAAGAATAGATCATGATGTGCCCATAAAACACGCATCTTTCACCCTTCTGGCTCACCCTTGTATCCTGTTTACCTCCTTCTCTGCCTCTCAGATCTCGCACATGTGCGCGTGCGCCGCTCCACTACAGTCCTCAGCAGCGAGATCTGAGAGTCGGTAACAGGATAGGGCGTATCACCCGACATCAATGGCACCCGGCGTATAAGACGGCTGCTGACTTTTACTGAAGATTTTCAAGGGTTAAAAAGTAGTCTTATACGCCAGAACAGGCTCGGACTGGGCCACCGGGAACACGGGAGAACTCCAGGTAGGCCTAGCCTCTTGTACTTTAAATGGGCCTTCCCAGGCCTCCCCCGAGCAGCAGGATTGTGTATCGCAGGAAAAGGCGGGCTTGGGCACACAGTGTTGGGGAAGAGGCCCATCCTCCCCCTCCCTCACCTGCCCCCCCCCGTACCGCACTCCCCCTTTTACAATTTAGTGCAATGGCAGCAATGAACTACTTACTTTTTCCGCGTTCCAGGCACCGGAGATCTGCGTCACTGCTTGTCACGTGTCTTCCATCTCCGATGCCTCTCACTGTACTTCCTGATTAGCAGTGAGCGGCATTGGAGACTGAAGACAGTTTACACGCAGAGGCTCAGGATGAGGTGAGTCATTCCCCGCCCACTGCCAATGTGCTAAAATCTGGAGAGAGGAGCACAGTAGGGGGGGCCCAGGTGAGGGAGGGGGGATTTGTGCCCCCTCTCCACCGTTGTGTGCCAGCAAGCTCCCCCTTCCATGCTACCTTTTCTCCCCCTTCCATGCTACCTTTCCACCTTAAGCTAACTACCTGTATTGGAGACACCTATAACTAACTACCTATACTACGGACACCTATAACTTGCTACCTACTGGGAACAACTATAGTTAACTACCTATTCTGGGGAAACCTATAGCTAACTACCTATACTGGAGACACCTATAACTAACTACCTATACTATGGACACCTATAACTCGCTACATTCTGGGGACACCTATAGTTACCTACCTATTCTGAGGACACCTATAGCTTACTATAGCTATGGGTGGGCCCCCAGGCTGAAACTTTCTTGGTGGGCCCTTAGTGTCCCAGTCGGACCCTGCGCCAGAATATACAAGTAAGTACATGAATCCACTACTATATCTTGAAAAAGTGTTTATTAAAAATATTTTTGTCACTTGGTACCCAGCACGAGTTTTCCCTTTCCTAATCTATAAAGTGGAAAACTGAATTGAATTGCGATCATAGTATCATCAGATCTGCAGCTCAGCCAAGTGTCTCTGCTGCTAGCTCCTTACTCACCTCTTCCCTTCTCATGAGTCATGCTGTCTGCTCTCTGTGTGCAGAGACTGCACAGCTGCTCTGTGTGTTCAGTACTGTCCATAGCGAGCCCAAGAAGTGCAGAAAATATACAGTCTTGTCTTTATAAATAAATACAATGCATTGTCTTAGACAAGACAATACAAATAACATTTATATTGCACTTTTCTCCTGGCGGACTTAAATCACTTCAGCTGCTACCACTAGGGCGTGCTCAGTAAGCAGTAGCAATGTTATGGAGTCTAGCCCAAGGAATCCTTACTGAACAGGGGCTGGCTTACTGAACAGGAAGAGCTGAGATTTTAACCCAGGTCTCCTGTGGCAGAGCAAGAACCCTTAACTATTACACTGGCCAGGCACTTGAAGGTTCAGTTCACACTGACAGTTTATAGAAATCCAAGTGTCTGCAAGTCTGTATGATAATGGTTATAGGTGATGGTTCCTGACTGTCTCAATGGAAAAAAACATCCAGTACAGCTGAAGGCATTTACTGGTCTTCAGATTGCTCTCATTGCAATTGCCAATCACCCCTCAACTACATTCATATATATTCCTTTTAAACTGATTAAATATTTTAAAGGGTACCCAAGTTGACATGCAACATAATGACGTAAATACATGTATGTACAGTCCCAATGCCTACACAGAGATAGCCCGTGTTCCTTCTTTCTTTTTCCCATTTTAAAGGGGCTCTGTGGAGTGCTGCAATAAACACAAACTGACACTTACCTGGAGCTTCTATCAGCCCCCTGTAGCTGTAATGTCCCGTGCCATCCTCCTCCCATTACTCGTTCCCCACCGCTGGTCCCGGTCTAATTACGTATGTCACGTGGCTGTGGCCGTTCACGCTTCTGCTCGCATCTCCGGGAGCTTACTGCGGAGAAGCAGTACAAGAAAACCTCGTACTGTACCTGCGCAGTAAGCTTCCAGAGACGCGAGCGGGAGCGCGCACTATTTGTCTTGTTAGACGAATAATTGACTGGTGCCGGCAGCAGGGAACGGGTGATCAGAGGAGGGCGGCGCGGGAGATTACAGCTACAGGGGACTGATAGAAGCCCCAGGTAAGTGTCCATTTTTGTTTATTGCAGCACTCCACATAACCCCTTTAAGGATTCAGAATCTAGGGTTCTAAGTGAGCCATTTCTCTGACGTAGGACTGAGAACTATCACAGAAAGTAACTACAGGTCATAAAATGCCTGTGTGGCTGAGAAAAGCACTGGATATTTTTTAATCTTCCAAATTAAACTAAGACTATGGGATTCCAGGGATGTTGTGTTTGAGATTAGGGACTAAAAATACAGTTGTTTTTCTCACAGATTTATTTTCACTTCTGGTTTGCTTTCAGTATAAAAAGGTGAAATGAGAATTTCTCACTTTATAGCATGAGGCTCTAGACATGTTGTGTTGACTATCATTTCTTCCCTTCTATATATAAACTAGAGGCGCTTCTCAGCATTCTTGCCTCCGCACGCTCCTCATGGTTATAATAATAATAATGCAGTTTCCTGCTGACCCATTTAATGACATAGTAAGTCATCCCAAGAGAAATCCAGGTTACATGACAAAAAAAAAAATGCATAATGAATGTCAGAAACATGGGGTCTCTCAACATACGGCGTTTATCGGAGAGCGGGTGGTAAGCAGAAGCCTCTGTCAGAGCAGGGGTTAAGAGGAGAGATAATTACCAGCCAATACTGTCACAGATGCTGACTGGCAATATCTCTGTTAATGGCACTGCTTGGATTAGCGCGTAAAACAAATGTGTCTTGGAAACGGCTGGCTTGGTCATTATGCTAAAATGACCACAGCATGACCTTCTGGCTCCACCGATGTTCACAAATGAATCTGTGCTTGTTGGAGCAATAAAGGATTAAAGAAAAAGGAGAGGCAGATTCCTAATGATCGTCGGCGGTCGGCACGGGAGCAGGGGTGCCGAGGAGGACGTTTATCTAAATGCCGGCTCCACGCGATCAAACGGGGGGAACATTGTATGAAATGTTTATCAATCATTTAACGTGTTTTCCTTCTTCTGCTCTCTACAGAGAAGTTTCAGGACCGCGTATCCCATCTTGTTAGCATACTTGTGAGAGCTGTTCAAAAAGTTTTATATGGATGTGTATTAGTAACGCACTCAAAAGTTATAACATTACTGTTTCTTTTTCATTAGCTCAAATGGTGCTTGACCATTTCTGTGCCAATCTGCAAGAAACCAAAAGAACTTAATGGGCCACTATTGCTAACAATTGTAACATTTAAAATAGGAGTGTGAACATAAACATAAGGTATACATTTCTACCAGAGAAGAATGCACGATAAATTATTTTTCCTATGTTGCTATCATTTACAGTAGGTGGTAAAAATCTGACGAATCTCAAAGGTTTTAGACTAGTCCATCTCCTCATGGAGGATTCTCAGTACAGGTACTTCCTTTATTCTTTACAACAGCACAACCTGAAAAGGATCTATACAAAGATGTTGGTCAGCCTGCCTAGGCACTCTGATACTAATTTGCAATTTTGGCTGAGCAAATGCTGTTGAGTAAGTGCTTTTAAAAATTAAGAAAAGAATAGAAATCCCTGAGAATCTGTGTGTGTGTGTAGTATAGTCCAGTGTGACTAGCATATGCATGTAAGAAAGATCAGATATGTGCTACTAAAGCTTAAAAATGAAGGGGGGGGGGGGGGGTTAAATTTAACAGTGAGTATTGTGTGGAGGCAGAGTAGACGTGGGATTTTTAAAAAATGTTAAAAATATTTATACGTATATTTAACGTGGCTTATTCTGATATGAGTATATTTCATCAGTAATTATCTGATCATATGTTACGCATTGGTACTTATTAGTAATAAATACAGCAATTTTTCTTTTTCTGATCTTTGCCCAATGTTTGTACACTTCAGTAACTGGTTTATACACTTCCCCAAGGGGGTACTATGCCATTTTGACAAACCAGCCAGCACTCTCGTCTTGCAAGACTAAAGATTCAGGTTCAGTTCCTGGATAAGACACTTTTTGCATGGGGTTTGTGTGTTCTCCCTACATTAGTGTGAGCTTCATTCCACATCTCAAAAACATGTTGGTAGGTTAGCTGGCTTTTCCCATCCCAAAACTGGCCATAGACTACGGTAGAGATTTTAGACTATAGGGCCTGATGCATGGCAATTATACCATTACTAGCGCAGGGGGAACACTGGCTGTTAACCCATTAGCGGCATGTGCGTTATTGCGTTAATGCCCACACTGCTACGATAATGTGCGGGTAACAAGCAGCACAACTTTACCATACTTTAGTGAATCAGGCATGAAGGCCCTTATTCAATTAATTTTCCCCCTGAGTTTTCTCCTAGATGATACTTTCACACCTTATCAATAAATTGTCTTTAAAGCAAGTAAGAAAATACTCAGAAATCTCCCGAGTCATTGGCGCATTGGGATCCTAGGACTTGGCTAGCTTCTGCTAAAGGTTCAGTAAGGGTCCTGTGTGATAAGTCATGTCTGACATTTTAGTCTTCTTTATTTATCGGAGTACCCTATTTTCTAACTTACTTTCTAGAGTTGTGGACATTGATGTATGTTGTTTTATTTTATTTTGCTTTTGTTATGATTTTGCAGGGGGAGAAAGTCAATACAAATTGAAGTAAAAAAATACTCAGAAAAAAATTGCTACTACTTTTTTGATTTCTTTTTGAAACTTAAAAAGTTGTTTTAAACAGAAGACTAAAAAATATTTTCTGTGAGAAAACTTAGGAGAAAAAGTTAACTGAATAAGTAAGGAACATTAGATTGTTTGGTCCTTTAAGAAACAGAAGCTAGATGGAGGCTGCCATATTTACTTCCTGTTTAAACAATACCAGTTGCCTGGCTGTCCTGTTGCTCCTCTGCCTCTAATACTTTTAGCCATAGACCCTGAATAAGCATGCAGCAGATCAGATGTATCTCAATCGAATATACCCAATTCCAATATGCATATAATTTGCATTACAGATGCATGCAAGACGGAGTTATTTGTATCTCATTGACTATACAACTGTTTCATTTGGGATATCCAGCTAAAAACTCAGAGGAGGATTTACTCCATTGAAATTACGCTTCCAAAGTCTGCTATAAAAAATGTACTTCCTCTGCTTCCTGCAGCCGCACTACGCTGCATGTAATGTTTATTTTCACCTTCAAGTGATGCTGATACCAAACAATTCCAAAAGAATCCATCATAATGAAATACCTTACTGAAGCCTGACAATGAGCAGCTAGACTAGTGTGGTGATAAAGTGGTTAATAAATCCTCAGAACATTAAACGGGAACTAAGAAGTGAAAGCCCACCGATCTCCTCTGTGCTCCAATACCGTGTCATCAGAGAGATGAGTGGGGATTCGCTACCCCGTGTCTGCAGGGAGCTGAGATGTGCCAAGGAGGGAACATTTGGCCAGGGTGCTGGATATACTGATTAAACAACACCTGTCCAATCCGAGCAATCAGCGCTGCCATCTCTGCTAGGAGCTAATCATCCCATCATGCCAGCTGGAGGTACGTTCTCATTAGTGGGACTGACATAAGGATGAGTGCAGAGAAAAAGCTCAACTGTCCATTAGAAACACCGAACATCTTTGGTGTGGAGGATGCTGTGGATGTACACAGAGTGCAGCGACCTTTACAGAGACTACAATGACTCCAGCACATACAGCAACAACATCCATCTGGAAAAAATAAAAAGTCCAAAAGCTTTCAAAAACATCTTGTTTATCATACGCCCAACACGCTATATGATCATGGCAGCAATGTTAGCTATTTTCCAGGCAAACCTTGAGAAGGAGAATATCGAAGAAGGGAAAATGTTTGTTAGAAATATTTGTACAACACGGAATGAAGTCTTGAATAGGCTACATAAACAAGAGTTGGTTTAATAAGGAAGAGAGCTAGAGGAAACTAGAGAAATAAATGATCCAGTGAACCTGGGTTGATTTTTGCTAAATGTCAGGTCATATCAGAAAATAGCAGCATGGTGGTGTAGTGGTTAGCACTCTCAGTGTGCAGCGCTGGGTCCCAGTTCAAATCCCAGTCAGGACACTATCTGCATGGAGTTTGTATGCTCTCCCCATGTCAGTGTGGGTTTCCTCCAGGCACTTCCATTTCCTCACACACCCCAAAAACATAAAGATAAGTGAATTGGTTTCCCCCTAAATTTGCACTAGACTACGATACATACACTTCATCAAACATACACAGACATATAGCTATGGTAGGGATTAGAGTCCAGGCATGGGCAAACTTGGCCCTCCAGCTGTTAAGGCACTACAAGTCCCACAATGCATTGCAGGAGTCTGACAGCCACAGTCATGACTCATAAAGGCAAATGCATTGTGGGACTTGTGGTTCCGTAACAGCTGGAGGGCCGAGTTTGCCCATGCCTGGATTAGACTGTTAACCCCTTTGAGGGGCAGCTAAGTGACAAGACAATATAATCTTTGCAGCACTGCAGAAGATGTTGGCGCTATTTAAATGCTAAATAATAGATAATAATCTGCAGCAGCAATTAAACCTGACTCTACATTTTGGCTATGAGATTTACAAATGCAAAACCTCACGCAGCGTCATGTGTCAGGGCGGCATGATTGCCCTAGGCCTTGCACGGATTTGGGCCCGGGCATGAGCAGGAGGGCGATTTGCAGCGTAAGAAGGAGTGGCAATGGGCACAGCGGAGGGGAGGGGGCCAGACCCCCCCTTCCCCCTGCCTCATCTGGGTCTCCTCCTTCTGCACTCTCCCCCCTCCAGATATTAAATCAGCGGCAGGCACAGCAGGCAAGGAATGACTCACATGACTTCCGCGTTCAAGATGCTGCGCTGTGTTCCACAGGTCTCCGCCTTCAATACCGCTCACTGTGCTTCGGATCAGCAGAAGCACAGTGAGCCTCACTGAAGACAGACAAGACCTGTGGAACACAGCGCTCCGACATCTGGAATGAGAAAATGGTGAGTCATTCCTGCATGCTGCACCTGCTGCTCATTTAATATCTGGAGGGACGAGAGCGGAGAAGGAGGGGACTCAGGTGGGGGGGGGGGGGGGGGAGTTTGGCCCCCTCCCCGACGCCATGTCCATTGCCCCTCCTTCCAAGCTAGCGAATATATATTGGGGCAACTATACTACCTATGCTACGGCAACTATATTACCTATACTGGGGCAACTATACTAGCTACCTATACTGAGGCAACTGTACTATCTATACTGAGGGCAGCCATATTAGCTACCTATACTGGCTACCTACACAGGGGGTAACAGTATTGGCTACTTATACTAGGAGCAACTATACTAGCAACCTATACTGGTCGAACTTTATTGGCTACCTATACTGGGGGCCACTATACCTGGCTACCCTATACAGGGGGCACTTATACCTATATATACGCATCCTCACAAGTTTGCCTCAGGCAGCAAAAGGTCTAGAACCGCCCTGGTGATATGTATACTAAGATGTTCTCATTTTACCTGTCAGGGCTGTTTTAAGCATAGGCAAACTAGGCAGCATTATATGTCACATCAAGCTGGAGGGGGAAACAAAACACCACGCTTAACACTATTTCAAGGAACTCTCAGACAGAGAGATTGTTTCACAAACTTATCTTATGAATTGTGCCTCCTTATCTGTCTGTTATGATTCAACTTTCCTTATCTGCTTATCTCATGTACTGTATAATCTCTTCCTGTTTATCTTATGAATGATCTTGTTGTCTAATATTGAGATAATTCATGAGATTTTTTTTACTGCGTACTCATTTTATGGTGACTCAGAACTTGTAGGAGAGAGTAAAGAACTAAAAGAGACTGAAAAGCAACCTTGCTTAAAAAAAGTGATGCTAAATATAATTTTGCATTCTTAAAACAGGAGGTATTTGCAATAATTCAACTTTAAGGGAGCAAGGGTGGTTTCCCATGATACACCTCTCCCAAATATTGTAATGCCCCTGAAAGCCAGGCACACGTCTAAAATAGCTGGTGCACAGCAAGCCTATAGCTTATACATTTTACAGAGCCACATCATCCCAACATGCAGACAGCACTGTTTTGGAAATTCTGATCTTTATCAGTGCATGGTAGGGATTGATATAACTGTGTGGGATAAGGCCTGGCCCACTACTTTTGAGTACCCAGATAGCTCATAGTGACCTAGAACCACTAGGGGTCAATAAGAGGCTAAAAGAGACGGAAAAGCCCTCTTACTAAAAAAGCAACGGTAAAAATAATTTTGCTTGCTACATAAACGAATAATAATAATTAATAATAATAATAATAATAATATGCCCCTGATGAGTCATTCAATGAAACTAGTTGGGCGGAGCCTAAGCAGCGGAGGAGACACAAGCTAGACACGTGGGAATTGTTTTTATGCGCATATACTGTATGCTGGAAAATTGTAAGTGCAGTGAATTTTATATTTTAAGCAATAAAAACGGAGTTACGCTATGACAAGCATCTTTTGAGTTTGTAGAGATCGTGCATCTGAGGAGAGGTCTCTTTGTGGAATATATGAAGCGCCCATATACTGGTCTGTGCTGGGTCAGCTACTGGTTTTGGTGAGAGGCTTGACTATATTGTGTGAAGGAATACTGGGTGCGAGCCAGGTGTCTGGGAACACTGGTGGTGTGGAGTGTAAATTTGTCATAAAGTAACACACTATTGCTGTGCATTTTTTCTCTCATGTCTGCATGAGTACTGAAGATTGGCTGATGAGAAGCACGAGGATATACTGGCAAGGCCACAAACGCATCTGCTGATCTGAATTGGTCGGCCACAAGATCTGGTGAGCGTATGTGGTTTTAAGGTTTTTTGAAGGTATCACCATCAAGGAAACTATATGGGACTATGATATTAATGTGAACTGGAGATTTTTTAAATTATTTTTTATTGTTTTAAGATTTGAGTTGTGTGTCGCACTACTTTTTAAGCTGTGCATTGTTGAGTGCCACACCATTTCATTTTTCATTGATAGCAAATTACGGAGAGATACACAGTCTTTGGCACAAGGCGATCCAAGCACGATTGCGGACTGTATTTTTAGATCAGCTTGCCTACTGTATGAGTTTATGGCTAGGAGCGCACAATCTTTTTTTAATTCAATAATAATAATTTGTAGTTGCCCAAGATATCCGACTCAAGATATTAGATTCAGACAATGCAGAGGTTGTGATGAGGGCGCACTATTGAGCTAGGATTGGGAGACACTGCTTTGAATAAAAGAACATGACATATGGGAAGATATATAAAGTAATTGTGAATGACTAGGTATTGATGCTATTGGAAACAAAATGATGCCCATCAATAGATTGATGTCAGTAAATTAAATGAATCACCGGGATGAAGTCAGAGTATAATTGGATTATTACAATGAAGTCCATGAGTGGATGAGCAGCGAGAATGAGAGGATTGCCAGAATAGGATGAGTGAATGGGAACATTATTAGAATGGGGACAAGGTAAGGAGGAAGTATGTTAGCGGTGAATGGATAGGTATCATCAGTACTTTATGACTGGCACACTAGAATGTAATCATGGCAGTGGTGAATCTAGAGAACTATATCTGAGAATAAATTGATAAATCACCGGAATAAAGTCCATTGATGGCAAGATCATAGAACGAGGCAAAAACAGATGACAGGAAGCGAGAGATGAGGGAAATTAATGAATCGCTGTTACAGTGTCAGCGAACGGGTGAATCAATGGAATGAGTATAATATCAGAGCAAATTAATACAACTTCAGAAGTGAGTGAATGAAGTGTAAATGGAGAGAATTGAATTGATTAATTGTCCTGATTAAATCCATAATTAAACACATCAGTGCAATCCAGTCAATGAATAGATCTGAATAAAGGCTAAAAGAAATGGAAAAAGCAGAGATGCGTAAAGAGTGTGAAAAACGCAAGAGGAAGTATAAGGGGAAAAATGAACACCGCGCCAAAGACTAGTAATGGGAGAAAAAAGAACTCAATGAGGAAACCTAAATCAAAATAATTGCGGTTACCAACTTAGACCACCAAAACTGCTATTTAGGATACAGATGATGTAAACCCTCCAATGGACTTATAGAGGAACTGAAACCCAGGACCGAACTTCAGGCCAATTAGTAGCTGATACCACCTCAGATCAGCAGAGTCGTCTGTATGGCTGATATTGTGGTGACACCCCTCCCACAGTGTGATGTCAGGACCCAGGTGCATTGTGGAAAATAAAAGCAGTTTCCAACTGCCAAGCAACCAGTACTAGTTCTGAACATATATATATATATATATATATATATATATATATATATATATATATATATATATATATATATATATATATATATATATACATATACATACACATATCTATAGATATATAGAAATATATATATATATTTTAAAAAAACTTTTAGCCTATCGCATTGTTAGGGGGTGTGGTTATATATAATGGCAGATAGTGCTGTCTGTTTTTTTATGTCTGCCAGTAGTAAAGATGATTACAAGCAGGCTGATTGTGGCTTAAACTATATGAACAAATATCAATTATTTCTTGATCTCTCTTCTATTTTTTTAAATTCTCACTTTGCAATGTATTGGCAGCAGAATAATTGAAAAGGGCAGTGGGACATGATAGGGTAAGTAAGTTGGGCCCCATCAGGGAAGGTTAAGGTTAGGCACCATCAGGGGGGTTAAGGTTAGGCATCACCGGGGGGAAAGGTTGTGTAAGAGTGGGGAGTATTTGGTCATAGTAGAATATCAGTAAATATTACCAATATTTTTCTATATGAATGAAGTAGTACAATATTGGTTAAATTACCTAATTCTACTACCGCCTATTTCCAGCTACCTTTTAAAGGAATACTTAAGTCAAAATCAAAAAATGACTTTTACTCACCTGGAGCATCCCTCAGCCCCCTGAAGCTGTATGGTGCCCTCGCAGCCTCGATCCGATCCTCCTGTCCCCGCCGGTGGCTACTTCCGGGTTCGGCGACAGCCACCGACAGGCTGGGAACGCGAGTGATTCTCCGCGTTCCCAGCCGCTATACCACCCTCTATGCTGCTATAGCGTATAACATATACGCTATAGCAACATAGAGGGTGATATATCGGCTGGGAACGCGGAGAATCACTCGCGTTCCCAGCCTGTCGGCGGCTGTCGCCGAACACGGAAGTAGCCGCCGGCGGGGACAGGAGGATCGGATCGAGGCTGCGAGGGCACCATGCAGCTTCAGGGGGCTGAGGGATGCCCCAGGTGAGTAAAAGTCATTTTTTGTTTTTGACTTAAGTGTTCCTTTAAGTGGGCACCTTTATCAAATGTACGCTATACCAGAGCTCTGTAACTGGTATCCTAAAATAACTAGCCAAAACCCCTAAGCTACGGGTAATGTTTTAAGTAGCGGTGCACAATTACAGTAGACCCTTTATGCACATCTACAGGATTTAACCACAGATCAGGGCAAGGTTTTAGTGACAATGGTGCCCCAGGGCAAAATATAACTTGGGCTCCCCATAAGTGGCAATACGGCAGGGCCCCTTTATTTTTGGTAAATTTACCTGCCCCCCTCCCACTGCCCCGAGTCAGCTGCCGGGCCCCCCAGGTTTCCCCACAACTTTATGATGATCCTTGGGGCCTCTGCAGAGTTTTCGGTAGCATAGCAACTCATCTGTCCGGGCCGACGCACCCCTCCATTACTCACAGGGGAGCATCTCTTCTGTGACCATCATAACATTCTACCAGCCGGGTCAGTGAGAAGATGTGGCCAGCAGGGAAGAAGATGGGAGTGCATGGAATAATGTAGGGGAGCATCAGCCCACACAGATAAGTCCCTGTGCTGCCGGAAACAGTGCAGGGGACCACTCCACAGTTAGGGGGAGACCAGGGGGGCAGCGTTTGGGGGACCTGGGACAATTGCCCAGATTGCCCTTACAGGTGCGCTGGCCCTGCAACACATAACTATGAGGGGGAGAATTCTACCTACAGTAGATGCTTAAAGGTGACTGCTGGGACATTATAGTTGAGACCTTATAGTTTGGGTCTCTACTGATTAAGTAAGAGTCTAATGCAATTACCCTATATACTCAACTATAAATCTAGAAATTTAGGTCTGACTCACTAAATAAAAGTACAAGGGTCGACTTATACAAGAGTCACGAGCAACACTGATCACACCGAGTAATCTGTCTACTATTAGTGACATTCCCATTTTCAGCAATTTGCCCAGTGGTAAGTGATACTTTGAGGAAAGGAAATGCCAAGAAAGCACAGGTATCCTGGCCACAACAATTAACAAGGAAAGGGGCAGGAGGAAGAATACTGGGCTGCAGGAAGGGGGGTAAATAATTGCTGCACTTGGGGGGGGGGGGGGCTGGAGGAGCTATTGGCTGTGCTTAAGGAACAGGAGGGGTTCATGGCTGCAATACTGTATGCAGTGCAGACATTAAACCCTCCTGGTCCCCAAGTGTAGCCATTAACTTTTCTGAGTAGACTTATAATTGAGTCAATAAAATAATCTAGTTTAAAAGGAAATATTGGAGTCGACGTATACACAAGGTCGACTTATATTCGAGGAAATATGGTAGGTAGGGGACACTTTCTTTGCTCCCTGTGGAACCCTTGGTCACCAAAGGGACTTTACTTTGTTGGCCGCGTCATTTGCTTTATCTGTATCATTTGAAGTGGTGGCTAACATTTTGCTATCTCTAACAGTAAAATCCCCCCTTCTCAAATTGTATTTTTTTTTATAATTAAATATGGAATTCAGCTTTCATATATAAAGCAGGGCTAGGAATTGATGTAAAATGCATATCTCTTTAATGCCTATTGTAGCAAAATAGCATTATAACATTAGCACGTATGATAAGATATAGACAGTTTTTGAAACTTCCGCTATTCAGCACAATATATTCCATTTGGAATGCTTCTCTCACCCGGGTATTGGGATTAAGAGGGGCTTCTGAAACTCTCAGAAAGAGGAAAAGTTTGCAAAGCCCCAGAGCTGGGTTTTAATTATACACACGTTAATTGCCCATATGCATATTCAACACAAATTGCCATTTGTAGATAAGACATCAATTATTAACTGGGATGGAGGGGCTAAAGAGAGCAAGAAGGGAATCTTTGCTTTATAAAGTGTTCATCATTTGGATGAGTCTCTAAGAGAGTTTCAAATACTGTCAAAGAAAAACAGAGAAGCTTTGTATTACCCCGGGGAATCCAGTGGCTGCCAAGTGCACAAAGGAAGACACTTCCTTCATTTCCTGTGGCTGTTTAAAATGGAATGTACTGCACAGCATACATGTGAAAATGGAAAATGCACCTTCATTGATGTAACCTGGGCTACAACTACTAGCAAAGCAAGTTCCTGAGCTGATCACCCACTAACCAGTCTGCTCAAAGTATTGGGAAGTGGCCTTTTGGATCCATGTGTGGTTTAAAATGTCATCAAAAGACACCTAAACTGAGAGGGATATGGAAGATGACATACTTATTTCCTTTTAAGCAACACCTGTTGCCTGGCATCCTGCTGACTTTTCAGGCAGCAGTGGTGTCTAAATCACACACCTGAATGCAGCTAATCCAGTCAGACATTTGATGTGCATGCATGTTCAGGCTTTATGACGAAAAGTATTGAAGGCAGTGGATCAGCAGGAGAGCCAGGCAATTTGATTTGTTTTAAATGAGATAGCACAAAGGGGGTAAGAAGCCCCCAAAGAGTAATAAAACGGAGTTAAAAACAGCTAAAAAGAAAGAAGGGGAGGTGGCTTTCCTCAAAAATGACAATCTCATAGGAAACTTACATTTATTTAGCAAGGCAGATGAGGAGATTTTCCTATGAGATTGTCCTTTGAGGTAAGTAACAAAGTGCAACCAACAGTAAGTGGCCTGCAGATGCTGCTTGGCACTTTCTCAGAACTGGCTCTAACTTGTGGTAGAGACATTCGAACGTGAAGCCCTCTGAGGTACAATTAGTGAATCAATGTACTTTGAAAAATGATGTTGAAAATGTGTCAGCACCACATAAATACATAATGATAGTGAATTTCTGTGTCTGCCAAGGTGATCTCTTTAATATTTATTTGTGACCTTCTTAGTAGCTGTTTAATTCACAATCTTTTCTATTTTAAAGAAAGGGGCAATTAGCAGGGCTGCACAAATAAATTATTATTGAAACAATCAGCTACACGCTTTTCATAAAATACCACTCTTGCATGGTGAGCTATGGTACTGCTGATTAGACCTTGGATGGTCTCAGTCTAATGGGACCTTTAAGACAAGACAAAACATAGAACATTTATATCACGTTTTTCTCCTGGCGGACTCAAAGCGCCAGAGCTGCAGCCACTATAGCATGCTCTATAGGTAGTAGCAGTGTTAGGGAGTCTTGCCCAAGGTCTCCTTACTGTGTAGGTACAGGCTTACTGAACAGGAAGGGCCAAACCATGGACTACAGTGTCAGAGTCAGAGCCCTTGACCACTACACTATCCAGCCACTGCAAAGAGTACATCACCCTCACAGCTCGGCCATTGCAGCTGACATGTAGCTGTTGCTCTGGGCACTCTCTTTTGTTGGGTGTGTTTTGATAACGATAGGCTGTAAAAGTAATTTCCCTCTGAATATCATTTCATTTAGATGAAGTGACTCGTGTTTTCTGTAGGGAAGAACTGATATGTCCTAACAGACTCTGAAGCGCAGAATTATATAAAGCAGGTTGTCTTGACATTTCTGTGACATTTACATTTCTTTAGAACGTTTTTTATGGAACCAATCAACAAACAATTATTTAATTCTATAGTTTAAAGTTTTAGATTAAACAGATGGTTAAAAAGCCATGCTGTTTTGTAACATCACATTTCTATACTGGTTTTATGTTTTAATTGTGTGCCCAAATAATGGTTGTTAATACACACACACACACATGCCTTGTTATTATAGAGCAGTGATGGCTAACCTTGGCACTCCATCTGTGACAAAACTACAAATCCTATCATGCCTCTTCCTCCCCAAGTTATGCTTAGAGCTGTCAGAGTATTGCAATGCCTCATGGGACTTGTAGTTCCACCACAGCTGGAGTGCCAAGGTTAGCCATCACTGTTACAGAACATGCAAGCAAACGGACCGGTGAGGGGAAAATGGGTGCGGAATTACATCTCTGCGTGAGCCGGCGTGGGAGGAGCATGGCTGTCCTTTTGGATCAAGCTTTGGGCAACAGTTCTGACAGTTGGATTTGGACAAAATGTGACAAGGGATTTAACAGAGGCCAATCCATACTATTTATGTCACTTTAGACATACTTAAGCAGAATTTGCAGAAGAAAAATAATTGTGTGAACTGCCTGTTACAGAATGCTTCAAAACACATCAGCTGGTGCATACAATAGCATTTTTTCATCTTGAAATCAAATTTGTATTAAGCCAACGTTTTGAGACATTCAGTCTCTTCCTCGGGGAATATAGAATATGTTCTGGTGGATAGATCTGACATAGATCCTGCACATGTCTACTTGTCTCCACAATGTGGAAGGTCTAGCAGCTGCTAGCTTCTTTAAGATTAAAAAATTATAATTGGAGGTGGCGGCTTATGTTGTGTTTTGAAGATTGCTGATAATGGGGCTTTAGTTGGAGGTGTGTGGAGCATCATGCTACAGAATGTTACTCTAATTTACCCCCCTCCAACATGCCTCTGTTGAATGCATGCTGGAGGTAAACAGTGCCCTTATCCTGAATTGGCAAGGCAGTGAAAACCATGCTTCCCTGAAAAAGAAAAAGCTTGTTCATATTCAGAATTTTGTTGCATGTGGTTTGCCTGTTGTAGAACTGAAACGGTTATCTCACAATTTACATACACTCCAATTATTGTCATGGAGAAGAAGAGGTAAGTCTTTGTAATTTCAGGAAGCAGGGATGGGCTTACTCATGATTCAAATAAGGCTTAATTGGCGCCGGTGCGTTGCGGGGATACAAGGGATCATTTACCAATAATTCCACTGTCCGCCCTGCATTCCAAACAGCTTGCACACGTCCTATTGGTCGCATTGCAAGCCTCATACCAGCGCACTTCCTCCTTCAAGACGAAATTTGCCAGGGTCGAGTGCTGCCCATAGAGCCATGCTAAATTAGTGGTTATACTGTATAGAGATCAATGTTTAATTTGGGTGATGGTTATAGTACACAAATTAGGTAGTGGCATTCCATTATTCTAAAACCATCAGAAAACCATTGCCCAAATTATGTCCTGTAGCCGGTACAGGGGCAATAGTTGAACTGAAACAAAAATTAAACACCTGACAATAAAAGCAGTTGAGTATCACTTAACGATAGAGGTTAGGTTTAGGTGATCTTTTAGGAGGGTTAAGCTGGCCATACACTAGGCCGATTCCCCGCCGATCGACAGCAGATTCGATCACTGGGATCGAATGTGCTGTCACATCGTTCACGCTACACGCTAAATTTCGATCTATTTCGTCCCGAAATAGATCGATCCCGTCGATCGCTCAGTGCAGGAAATTACCGTCGATCGCCCGCGGGTAGGGAGCGCGTCGCTAGCGGCGTTCGAGTGCCCGATGACCGACGCAATACAGCTGCAATGAATTACCTGCTCCGCCGGCGCGACTCCCCAGGTCTCCGCTGTCTTCTTCTTCTCCGGTCTGGTCTCCGGCATGCTTCACTTCTTCCTGTCCCGGCAGGAAGTTTAAACAGTAGAGGGCGCTCTACTGTTTAAACTTCCCCCAGACATGAAGAAGTGAAGCATGCCGGACCCGGAGACCAGACCAGAGCGGAGAAGAAGACAGCAGAGACCAGGGGAGTCGCGTGGCAGAGCAGGTAATGTATGCGAGGGCCCAGGGGAGCGGCGGCAGCACCACCACCACAGATTGTGAACGGTTTCAGGCTGAAATCGATTCACAATCTGTTTGCAGTAAAGGCAGCCATACGATCCCTCTCTGATCAGATTCGATCAGAGAGGGATCTATCTGTTGGTTGAATCTGATGGCAAATCGACCAGTGTATGGCCACCTCAAGTGTTTGGAGAAAGGCTATGTGAAGGATAGAATTAACACTAGGTAGTTAGGGTTAAAGTGAACCCTATGTGAAAATAAACTGATGAGATAAACAATTATATTTATCCTTCTACTCCTAGTAAAAATTACCCTTTTTCAGATATCTCATGGTTTTATTTTATATTTAAACATTAGAGATTGAAGATTGAACGTTTTGTTGTCTCTACTCAGTGGCAACCTATTAAGTGTCCCTGAATGAAAATACATCAACTATTGACCTTTTTCTATCTCTCTCTGCTCTTAGAAGTTGTATTCTGCCAGGAAAACTTTTATGGCTGTAATTTGCTTATCAGTTATGTTTACTATATTCCCGACTTGGTACCTACAAGACAGAAGCTGTCACTTCCATGCCTAAAAATGAACTCTTTCAGGCAGCAAAATAAAACAAGTAAAACAGTCTGGTTATTAATATGTTTTGCTCTAAACCTACACATGTTTATCTCATCATGTCACAAGTTGCCTTGGGTACACTTTAAAGAGAACCTGAAGGGAGTAAAATTATTTAAAATAAACATATGATGTAGCTGCAAATGAATATTACATACTAACCTCACCATCAGTTCCTCTAAGAAGCTCACTATTTTCTTCTTACTGTGATCCCTTCCAGTTTGACAATATTTTGTCAGAACTGAAATATACCAGTTGCTGTCAGTTATATATCAGCAGCTGTCAGTTACAACTGAATGTGCAAGGTAATGTCCATGTTTCCCTATGGCTCAAGTGGGTGATATTACAGTTTAACAGTGTGCTGACCAGGAAGCTGTTATGGGGTAGTGGCCATTTTTAAAATGGAGGATGGAAAATTCCATTGATCACAGTGGACAAATGGGACGCAGGAGAGGTGAAAGAGATTAATGAGTAGACAGGAGGTAAGTATGACCTTTGTATAGTTATTCTGACTTTTTATTTTCAGTTCAGGTTCTCTTTAAGTATCAGGAAGGCATGCATGTGGGATGCGGGAGGTTAGGGAGGGACATTAGGAAAGGGTTTACATTACAGAGGAGTTAGGTGAATATGATAGGGATAGCTGATTATGGGGATAAGCACCACAAACTTCAACAAAAGGAAGAACCTCAGCCTGTCACTGGGAGTTTTAATGGGAGAAGAGGCATCTACCTGCAATACTTTTGCCTTGCAAGAAGTAAGCCTGGTCCTTGCCCCATAGGAGAAAAGGGGGAAACCTTAAATCAATACATTGCAAAGTGAGAAGTTAAAAATAATGAATGAAGATAGATTAAGAAATGATTAATATTTGCCATGTAATTTGTTCATATTAAATGATCCACATTCAGCCTGCACGTTATCATCTTAACTACTGGCAGACATGAAAAAAACAGCAGCAACAGCCATTATCTATAATCACACCTCCAAACATTGTGATAGGCTAAAAGGTTTTTTTTTTATAGATATACATAGTAACAAAGGGAAATTCTGGTTGCTAGGCAGTTGGAAACAGCCATTATTTCCCACAATGCAGCAAGGCTCCTGCAGTGTGATGTCAGCACCTAGGTGCCCTCCATACATCACACTATGTGAGAGGTATCACCACAATACCAGCCATACAGACACCTTTGATG
The DNA here is from genome assembly GCF_040937935.1 of Hyperolius riggenbachi. Lineage (NCBI taxonomy): Eukaryota > Metazoa > Chordata > Amphibia > Anura > Hyperoliidae > Hyperolius > Hyperolius riggenbachi. Next base: position 233,170,692 of record NC_090652.1, on the reverse strand, counting down.
ATCTATTCGAGAAAAGGTAAAGATTTCTCATGGGAAATGGGGTATCAGCTACTGATTCGGATAGAGTTCAATCATTGGTTACAGTTCCTCTTTAATATTCCCTTGAGGTTTGTTTGAAGTAGTCTTTAAGATTTATCTGTATCCTGTACCCCTTTTCATGTACTATGGAGCCAACAAAGCCCATTACCAAAATCACCGCTGCCGCTTTACAAGCGTCAGTATTACTTCACATTATCAAACCTTCTGTTCAGAACTTCCAGCGTAATTTCATGTTTCCAGCTTGTGATCCTACCTTCTTATCAGTGGAAGAAGCTAATTACCGCATCCTATGCTAAAACTTCCACATCAAGAACTAAGCGCGGAAACCGAGAGGAAATGTTTTCTTGGGTATTTATCCAACGTTGTGATTCTGAGCATATTATTGTCAGACCCGTCTATTTTGTGCTGATTGCTATCTGATTAAACTACCCTTGAGAAGATGCAGACAGGTAAACACAAGGTCAGAGCGAAGTCCTAATCATGTCTCCCTAATCACAACTACCCTGGTTAATGAAACACAAACACGGCTGAAAGCTAAAAGAAGGTACGGTGCACCCAATACACGGAATTATCAGCAATATTCACTGCTCTCTCTTTTTTTTTATACAGCTGACATTTTATTTAAGCAAGTAGATAAGTCAAGAGAGAGATAGCTTCTCAAGCAGATTTGGGCTGGAGCTCAGCTGAAATCCAAACCAGTAATTACTGAGCAATGACAACCGTCACTACAGAGGTAAAAAGGACACCTGTTTAGTGGCAGACAAAGGGCTAATTTACAAAAACTGCAGCAAGAAAATGAATGCCGGACCTAATCAAGTGCCCACAACAATAAATCAGGTTCTGTCTTTACAATGAAGCAACTTCTCCAGGGGTTAGAAGGGGGAGGGGCAGGAGGAGGGGGGGGGGGGGGCTTGATGCCTTCAAAAACCAACACCTCTCAGTACTGGGGCAATATTTTGCATTAAACGGTAGTGAACAAGTAAATAAAGACAGTTTTGGGGAAAAAGAGATTTACGGGAAGGTATGTTTTAGTAGTAGCAGTAGTAGTAGTAGTAGTAGTAGTAGTAGTAGTAGTAGTAGTAGTAGTAGTAGCAGTAGCAGTATCATAAATATATTAAATTATCTATAATGGTTAATAAAGGTTTCTCTGAGGGGAAAAAGCATGCACAGGAAGTCTAGTTTGGTGCACAAAATAATGTACCCTGCACACAGATCTTCTGATTCAGATGCTCCCTTTTTACCTGAAGAAACAGACTACGTCCCGCGAAACGTGTAGCATGTTGAAGTTTTTGCAAATTAGTAAATAAAAAGTATTTCAAAACTGACTAAGTTTGAGTCATCAACCAGGAGGTAAGTTTACCACTGCCTCCTTTTTTTTTTTTTTTTACAATTTTTTATATATTTGATATCTGATGGTGTCTCTGCTATATGAGTTGTTGTAAGTCCATTTGTTTAACTATTGAAACATTGGTACAATGGTTAACAAGTGTCCCTAATGTAGAGCAATAGCCTCTAGCTACAGCAGAAACCTCCCTGGCAGAACTACGGTATAAAGGCTCGTGGGTAGTTTCTCAATTCCTGTGTATATCCTTCACTCTTCATACTTACCTGCCAGGCTTTACGATCAATATTTTTAGCTGTAGGGCTTGTATGGTGACACTGAGATGCTCTACTGCACTCACAAGCAAACTTTTGTTCTACAGCATAGCAGATCTTCGCTGCAGGAATATCTTTCTGGAAACATTCCTTTTAGCCTATCTTAATATTTCAGTACGGAAGCTGTATTAGTTGTAAGCCATCAGTCACTTATCTGACATTAAAGTAAATATCTGTCCAAAAACAAATGCCAATCCCAATTTTTGTTTTAGCCTCACAACTTTAATTAGATCTAAAATTATATAAAGATATATGATTTCAATAATTCCTACTCTTCTCTAACAGGATTTTTTAAAAAAGTTAACATAAGTAAAACTCAGGTGGTATGATGGTTTTTACGTGTTGTTTGTTCATCAAATACATCTATCACTATAGAAAAAAAATATTAAAGAGTCTACAATAAATTTAAGGGCCTGGGTATATTGTCATGTTCTAATTGGATTTCAGCAATGTGTATCAGCGTATGATAAACAAGGGCATCTGATAGTGCAAAGACTGTACTAGATTGGCACACTTCTGTGATGTGTAGTAATGAGTGCCGACAATGCATTGCAACATGAATTTTGTATAGCTGAATGGGGTCAGCTCTGCAATGGAGGGCAATGCAGGAGCCAGGTATTTTTTCAAAATGCATGACTATCTGTGCTGTTGAGTCAAGAGATTGTGCCTTGGCCATCAGTTTAAAGGCCCATACACATGATGGATTTATGCCACATTAAACCACTGTCACTCAACTGTTAGGTTGACATTATTGGCAGCAAAAACTGTACAGACAAGCAGCTTGGTTATAGCCGGGCAGTGTGTACTGACAATGCAGGGTGGCAGAGGGACGAAAGAGCAAAGCATGAGTGAGCGGCTTCCAGCAGCCAGTTAAGTATGACTATAATGGACTTATTTGCTGTACATAATATAGCGATGCGGAAGAACAAATCACTAAACTATGTCAGAGGACGATGTTGGCTGAGATGCAGCATGTATATTAGGCTTTAGGCTACACAGAGGTCCCCCCCAACTCACCTACAGAGGTACACAGAGGTTTTCCCTTTCTTACAGGGAGGAATCCAAGTATCAGTTATAGCAGAACACTTAAAGAGACACTGAAGCGAAAAAAAAATATGATATAATGAATTGGTTGTGTACTATGAATAATTACTAGAAGATTAGCAGCAAAGAAAATATTCTCATACTTTTATTTTCAGGTATATAGTGTTTTTTCTAACATTGCATTATTCTATAATATGTGCAGATTACACAACACTCAGCATTCAAAATGAGTCTTTCAGAGCAGTCTGTGAAGTAATGACATCTCCTCTGGCAGAGGAAAAGTAAATAGTCCAGGAACAGTTGAGATAATAAAAGTCAGATAACAGCCCTCTCCACGACTAAAGGCTGGTTCACACGGGCGTCTGCTGAGCTTTTGCTTGGCATTGCGTTCAAACACCAGCGTTTAAACGCCAGCGTTTAAAAGCTAGCTTTTGAAAGCTTTTGAAAAGCGTTCAAGGCTAGCAGTTCTGGTCTCTGCTATTGTTTCCTCGCGTTTACTGCCTCTGAAAGCAGCATGTTGCTTTTGAGACTAGACGCAACGCTGGGATCTACTGCCAGGCTTTCATGAAAGCCTGCAAAAGCCAGCTCTAAACGCTCCCATTCACTTGCATGGGATGGCAGTAGATCCCAAAAAACGCTGCGTCTGAAACGCTGCGTTAAACGCCACAAAAACGCCCGTCTGAACCAGCCCTAACTTAGTCGGAGAGCTTAATGGCTTGTTTGCATAGAGATAACAACTGGAGTTTCTCAACTCTTCCTGTACTGGAAACAATTAGACTGATGTATCTGATCTTAATGTTTTATTTCTTAGCTGTACTACACATACAAATCATAATATCATCATTTTTTTTTCGCTTCAGTGTCTCTTTAAGGTCACCGTACATTACTTGATTTGTTACATTGATAACTGGCAGATTTCATCAAAATGATCATGATTTTGATCGATTAACATTCAAAGCTGATTGAAACTATCAATTTGGCAAGATGGGAAGATGTTGTTCGAAATGGCCCAGTCGGGTGTGCAGCGTTCGATTTCCTGATGACCGACGGACCCCAGGCTGGTTTCTCCCCATGTATAATATGTATCCCCGGTAATGCAATGTGTACCCCCTGGGCTCACCTGTCTGCCAGCTCATCTCCCAAGCCTTCTCTATATCACTGCCAGGCGCCTTTACCACATGACCAGACGGCATGTACGAGGTCATGCACTCGCCACCACGGGGTACAGGCATCCCTGTGGTGATAAGAAAAAGATTTGGGACACTGGCGGAGGCAAGCCAGAGGGGTACATATTACATCACCGGCAGGGGGTACGCATCACATGGGAGGAGACCTTGGGGCCCGGCAGGCAGAGGCAGTGATGTTAGGATGACTTCCAATATCTGTGTGAGAATGTGGGCAGGTGATAAACTCCCTCCCTATATTTACACTTAACATTAGCATAAGCCTTCATCAATTTGGAATTATTTGCTTCTCACTGAACCTCTCTCCTTAGTGGTCACAGTGATGCAGTAATATTACAGCTTACACTGAAATGTTTTTTTGCTTTTCCAGTAAGCTAAAAAATCCAAAGACAAGTTACTCCCCCAATCATTTGAACACAAATGCCCCCGTGCTGTAGGGACTCGGTTTTATAGCTTCCTGAATGATTTCCAGCTCTCTCATTGTCAATATTTAGGCTTGTCACAGAAAATGAAAGATTAAATGTCAGTCACAAGAAAATTGGTCACGCTGAAGATCACTGTAGCTGACCCGTGTCATAATAAACTTTTTATGGTCTGTCATACGCTATAAAATGCTGCCATGCTTATATACAGTACTTTACCTAATGATGGAAATAATTTGCATGGCCAGCTATGCTTTATATTTTTAATAAACTTCCTAGACCACCAGCCCAACTATGCAGCCCACAAAGAGAACTTACCAAATGGTTCTCTTAGAAACTGTTTTAATTAAAATATTAACTGGAAAATACATGTATACACATATGTAAGACGTACATTTCACCCAGAGTAAAATGTACTGTAAATGACATAGTTCCTGTGTACATGTCACTTACAATAAGTACTTTGACCCTCCTGCCAGCAGGTTTTTGACTAGTCCATCTCCTAATGGGCGATTCTTAAGGTTTCCTTTACTCTTTCTATAAAAACTCCCTGGAAAGACCTATACAAGCTAACTAATCCGAGGAGCTAGGTGGATCAGGAAGCCTCATTTACTCCCGCTCCTGTGGCCAGGAATTCTTTACTTTCACTTTCAGTGACCCCCGGGGTCACGACACTGCAAGCTCTACTCATCAGAGAGCAGAGTGCAGGGAGGCGGGAGAGAGGGAAAGCTGCCCAATGAGAACTGGGAAAAGGGCAACTCCTGCAAGCGCCCCCAATGGGCGTATTAGGGGGCGTATTGATTCATTTTTATTCAATGTACAATGTGTAAAATGTAGTGTAAAATGTGTATTTTTAATTTTTGTGGGTATTTTTTTTTTTTTTACCACTAGATGTCCTCACACTCACTAGTCAGCGTGCTTAGGACAAGCACACTAAGGCCTCTTGCACACTGCATGCATTTCCGAATCAGATTCCGCTTTTTAATCGGTTTTTACATCCGATTCAGATTCCGATTTGCAGTGTGCAGGGAGCAAACTGCAAATCGGAATCGGATGTAAAAACCGATTAAAAAGCGGAATCTGAATTGGAATCGCTTGCAGTGTGCAAGAGGCCTAACAGTGCTGTAACAGGAAAGATCATTGGCTTCTCATTGAAGCCATGATTTTTCCCATACAGGCAATTTGATTGGTTCAGGGAAGACGTCTTCTCTTTCACCAATCTCTGCTCTCTGGGTTCCAATGGTATGCGCGGCAGATATGCGTGGCAGGGGAGTGGCATGCACAGCAGCGGTGGAGGACCTTTTACGACGTCTGTTGGTTCATTAAGAGGGACCAACGGGGTGTTTTAAATTGGCACGCGGTCGGGTAATGGTTAAAGGGAATCTAAAGTGAGAGGTATATAGCAGCTGCTATATTTATTTCCTTTTAAACAATACCAGTTGACTGGCAATCCTGTAGATCCTCTGCCTCTAATTGTTTTCGCCATAGACCCAGAACAAGCATGCAGATCAGATGCTCCGACTGAAGTCTGACTGGATTAACCGTATGTTTGTTTCAGGTGTGTGATTCAGACACTACTGCAGCCAAAGAGATCAGCAGGACTGCCAGGCAACTGGTAACGTTTAACAGGAAATAAATCTGGCAGCCTCCATATTCTTCTCACGTCAGGTTCCCTTTAGGTTGATCATTCTCCATTTAGCTTAGTAGCTTAGTGTCTTGGAAAAGTATTGACCAGTGTTTACTAGAAGTGTTTCAAGGGACCACATAAAATACTTCAGCCTGTCCACAGATGACTTTGAGAAAGAACAGAAAATAAAGAGAATCTTCACTAAGTCTGTTCCTGTGCTTTATTTTTTGGGGGAAAATCTATAAAGCTTGTGTGCTTTAGCAGAGAGTCGGACTTTTCATTTTCCTTGTTTATGTTCTTTGCCCAATCCCTCACTGAAAATTAACTATCGGCTTCTGTAATACAGACAATAAATTACTGGCAACGGGAAGAGGAATTTATTTGGTTTGCGAGACCTCAGGACTGTGTGCTGGGCGTCTGTTCTGTATATAAAGACTGAAATCAGCTTCTTCCAACAACGTTCAACACATGAAATATGGCACAGGAGATTGATTGCTATAACCCGGCACCCCACAGTGTGAGTTCTGCTTCCTCCTTCTAAAAATATACGTCCTTATGGTGTCATTCAAATACACGCCTCATGTAAAACACATCTTCTCTGGTTGACAAGCCTGGCCATACTTGTAGGTGCCTGACTGCACATAAAGACTGGATTAGGGTGGCATACCCTAGCATCAGTGGAATGGGGTATTCTTTCCTTCCAATTAAAATGTTAATCCATTACTGAGTAAGCACTCAATAATTGCAGTGTAAATGCAATACAGTTTTATCTAAATGATAAAAAATAATGAAACCGAATAAACACCATTTTAAGTAATGATAATAAAAAAATGCCCATTTTAAACAACATCATTTTGTTTGCCTAATGATGCCCATGCATGGTACAATTTTAATTTTTTTTCGATTAGATAATTTCGTTAGATCGAATATACAGCTTTTTTCAACATATCCGATCGGATTTTTAATGGAAAAAAATTGGATCATCGTTTTTGTAGATTCTTTTCGACTTTCGATTTGGTAGAATAAACTGGATAATCAAATGTTTTTATTGTACCATGTAGGGGCACTATTAGGGCCCTTTTCCACAAGCAGTTGATAGGCAGTGAAAAGGTTGTTGAACTTTTACAACTGCTTGTTGTTGCCTGGCAACTGATTGCTTCTGCCTGGAAACTGCTCACTGAGCACACAGATTAGCCGCCTGTGGAAAAGGGCATTTATTTTGTTAAAGAATCACTATCGCGATAAATTGTAAAATTTAAAATACTTGTAAACATATATAAATAAGAAGTATTTTTCTTCCAGAGTAAAATCAGCCATAAATTACTTATCTCCTATGTTGCTGTCACTTACAGTAAGTAGTAGAAATGTAAGTGAACATTAATAACATTTCTAGAGCTCTCACCATGGTGATAAGGCATGTAGTATTCAGGAAACATTTTAGCTCAGGCAAACCTAAAGTTAACTCTTCTGTCTTTAAGTTAACTCTTCAATCCTTAAAATAACTCCAGAATTCTAAAGTTAAAGACAGGCTGTTAATTAACTGCGTGTGAAAATAACTACAGAGGAGGTAACTTAACTACAGAGGAGGAAACTTAAGGAATTAAGAGATAAGATACCTCTCACACTGTGTGGTGGCAAGTTATCACTTGCCTTATTATCTCCAGCATGATCTTAGTGAATTGAAGCCATTGAATGTTTCTAGCGTTATCACCATGGTGATGAGGCATGTAGTATTCGGGAAACATTTTACCTCAGGCAAACCTAAAGTCAACTCTTCTATCTTTAAGTTAAGGTGAGATCTCTAAAGTTAACTCTTCAATCCTTAAATAACTCCAGAATTCTAAAGTTAAAGACAGGCTGTTAATTAACTGCATGCGAAAATAACTACAGAGGAGGTAACTTAAGGACAGAATTGATAAGATAATTAACTGCGTGTGAAAATAACTACAGAGGAGGTAACTTAAAGAGACTCCGTAACAAAAATTGCATCCTGTTTTTTATTATCCTACAAGTTCCAAAAGCTATTCTAATGTGTTCTGGCTTACTGTAGCACTTTCTGCTATCACAGCCTTTGTAATAAATCAATGTATCTTTCCCCTGTCAGACTTGTCGGCCTGTGTCTGGAAGGCTGCCAAGTTCTTTCAGGCCCCTCTATGCACACTGCCTGTGTATTATTTAGATTAGGGCAGCTTCTCTCTTCTCTCTTATCTTTTACAAGCTGGATAAATCGTCCTCTGAGCTGGCTGGGCTTTCACATACTGAGGAAATTCAGACAAGGGCAAAGCTGTTTGCAGGAAGAAAAGAGCAGCCTGAAACTTCAGTGCACGAGAGATACAGGGGGAAAGAAACACACAAATGATCTCTTGAGATTCAAAAGGAAGGGTGTATACAGCCTGCTTGTGTATGGATGTATTTTCTATGTGTGGACATACTGTACATCAACCTACTTCCTGTTTTGGTGGCCATTTTGTTTGCGTATAAACAAACTTTTTAAAACTGTTTTTAACCACTTTTAATGCGGCGGGGAGCGGCGAAATTGTGACAGAGGGTAATAGGAGATGTCCCCTAACGCACTGGTATGTTTACTTTTGTGCGATTTTAACAATACAGATTCTCTTTAAGGACAGAATTGATAAAATTACTCTCTCACTGTGAAAACTTATCTCTACACCTTAATAAGGCAAGATCGATGTGTGGTGGTAAGTCTTCTCTTGCCTTATTATCTCCTGCATGATCTTAGTGAATTGAGGCCAATGACTGACTCAGCTACTCCCAGTATGTTTTAATATGACACAGAAAAGAGCTGAAATATATATTTTACCACTTAATAGTGGACATCTCTTTAGTTAAAGAGAACCAGAGGTGTGTTTAAAGAATGTTATCTGCATACACAAGCTGGATCTGCCTATACAGCCCAGCACTTGTTGCTATCCCAAACCCCCCTAAGGTCCCCCTGCACTCTGCAATCAGACATAAATCACAGCCGCGCGCAATCAGACATAAATCACAGCTGCGCTGTGCGGGCTGTGTTTACATCTGTAGTGTCAATCTCGGCTGCTCCCCCGCCTCCTGCAGAGCTCCGGTCCCTGCCCTCGTCCCTTCCCTCCAATCAGCGGGGAGGGAAGGGACGCAGGCGGGGACCGGAGTTCTGCAGGAGGCGGGGAGAGCAGCAGACTGACACTATAGAGATAAACACAGCCCGCTGTGTGTCGACAGCGAGGCTGTGATTTATGAGGGATTGCAGAGTGCAGGGGGTTTAGGATAGCAACAGAGGCTGGGCTGTATAGGCAGATCCAACCTCTGTATGCAGATAACATTCTTCAAACCCACCTCGAGTTCTCTGTAAAGCTAATGGGTACCGTTTAAAAAAAGAAAAAGTCAGATACTCACCTAAGGAGAGGGAAGGCTCGGTCCTAATGAGCCTTCCCTCTCCTCTCCCGGTGCCCTCGGTGCTGCGCTGGCTCCGCCGTTCGCGTCCACCGCCGCAGGGACTTCGGAGGTCTTCGGGAGCACTCGGGCTTCCGAAGACGGGCCGCTCCATACTACGTATGCGCGAGCGCGTCATAGAGGGCGCTCGCGCATGCGTAGTATGGAGCGGCCGCGTCATCGGGAGCCCGAGTGCTCCTGAAGGCTTCCGAAAGCTCCCTTCGGCATGCGGAAGTGGCAGTATTTGACCGAACTGGTCGAATACTGCCACGGGGGATCCTGCGCGGAAGAGGAGAGGGAAGGCTCATTAGGACCGAGCCTTCCCTCTCCTTAGGTGAGTATCTGACTTTTCCTTTTTTTGAACGGTAAACATTCACTTTAATGCAGTTCAGGTTTGCTATACGACCTATGCTCTCCTCTGAACGTACTTGGCATGAAGCGGAAAATGTGGGCGCCCGCTATCATAAGAAACTTGGGTGGCACCATTGTAAATAGCAGCTATAGTGTGAAACTTGGTTGCCTAATAAACAGCACAATTTACACTAAGGGCTTATTTCCATATAGCATGTTTTCAGGAGTGTTAATGGAAAAGCGATCGCAGGGACAACAGACAGTGCATAGACTGCACTGTCTGCAGTTTCCATTCACTGCTGAATCGCCGTGTATGGTTTGCTGCATTTCAGGGCACTTTAGCCCACGATCCCATTCAGTATAATGAATGGGATCGCAAGCCCCGCCCCCCGCCAGGAGTGACGCTCAGCGAGGAGCCACAGGGCTCTGCGCTGCATGGAAACAAGCGCCAAAGGTGCCAAATAAATAGCAAATTTTACACTAAGGGTGCCCGATAAATAGCAGATAAAAAGCCCCTGGATAGGTCATAGGCTTTCCGTGTCCTCCTCACTGCCACTGTTGCCACACACATATATGTTCTGGCAGCCATGCTTCTCTTTGTGCAAAAGTGCGGCTGTACTGCGTGTGCTGGAGTACAGCCATGCCTGCGCATTAGGCCACAGCTGCCGTCTATGAGCGGGTCCGTTTGCATAACTATGGACTCTGTAAAGTGCTGCAGAAGACATCAGAAGTATATAAATACACTGTTATAATTATAATCTTCCACTGCCAAAATGTCATCAATGTAAACTAGTTCATGGTTAGTGACAATGTTGTTGCAGACAGTCAGGTATTGCACATTGTTTTCTTAAAAAAGCGTCAAAACAAACTGTCAAGGCTGGTACAGAAATAGTTCTACACATCTCTGATGACACTAATGCGTCTGAGATTGGATTTCCTGCTGTCAACAGATTACACAAGAACAGATGTGTCGCCAGTTATAGAAGCAACATATACATTGATGTCATGTGACTAGTGACTAAGGTTTACTTGGAGGCCTCAGAAGACCCTGAACCAGCTGTTCTCATCTCCCTCTTGATTTTATTTAAGTACACTTCTCGCACACCTATAGTAATAGTATAATATAGTAAAGTATAGTGCATCTGCTGCTGTCTGCTCAGGTGCTCTAGTAATTTCTTACGCCAAAACTGATATTCACAAAGTCGTTATTTGTACAGGTATTGCCTTGCCTCCATGTCATTACTATCTTTTAATACTGCGCCGTTGCACTTGCAAAATGCAAGCTCTGATGTGAAAGAGCCCTAAGGAAATGCTCCACAGTCTTATGTTTCATTATAGACATGAATTAACAGATATATTAACTTACTTAAAGTATATATGTTCTCCCATCCATGTGCCTCTTTAAAAGCCAAATTTTGGTGCTTGTGGTTGAACCCGGGATCCTGCAGTAGGAGACTTGAATTATGGTGAACACCGCTCTTCAGCACCCAAGCTACTGGACAGGGTCACAGGGTTGCGGTCCACATCACACTTCATGTAACTCCAACTCTTCCTCCTTCCAAGCCAGAAGTAGGAATCATTAAAGTCATGTGAAGCTCGGCACGAGTGACCACCCCATGACCCTGTCCACTAGCTTGGGTGCTGAAATGTGGTGTTTGGCATTATCCGGGTAAGGATCCCAAATTCTTAAAGACTTCTAAAGCCTGGGGGATTCAAACAGAGAAGCCAGCGTTGGAATGCGAGGACCGTGAGAGGAGCGGGAAGCCTCTATAGGACACAGAGCCTTCTCTCTCCTTAGGTAAGTATCTGTTTTTTTTCTGGCTTCCAATTAACTTTAACTAAATGGTAGTCCCTACCTAAGAGTTGCAATTTACTCACAAAACTCTGTGCAGTTTCCAGATTCAACCTGCAAAATGGCTGCTGCATCGCCACTGTAAAGGTTTCCTCTGTTCCCTCCTTATTATTTATGGTAGACTGAAAGGCAAATCTTGTGGTGAGACAACCATTAATTTTTATGATCATAATGTTACAAACTTCATCTTACCATTCATTATACCTTAAACAGAGACATGGTTTACCATAGAGATATGCCTAGCAGGCTGGTGGGGTTGAGGGGAAAAGGGCATATTGGGTGGTGGGAATATGTTGAATGTCAAACTGAAAATGGTTTTGTAAGGAAACAAGATGTAAATGATTGCAAATCGATTCATTTGTTTTGATGTAAGACAAAAACACAAAACATTTACATTGGGCTTTTCTCCTGTTGGATGCAAAGTGCAAGAGCTGTAGCCACTAGGCAGTAGCAGTGTTAGGGAGTATTGCCCAAGGTCTCCTTACTGAATATGTGCTGGCTTACTGAAGGAAGGAAGAGCCAAGATTCGAACCATGATCTCCTGTGTCAGAGGCAGAGCCATTAACCAGTACACTATCCAGCCACAGCAAACACATTGTTTTTTTCTAACAGAAGAATATGAGTGGATAGGAGTGTCACACTATACTGTCAATCAGTGCTTAAAGTGAACCTCCAGACTAAAAATCTACTCAGCAGCACTGAAAAGGCTTGGTGTTTCTTTAACAGTTTCACAGCATCAGAACTTTGTTTTTCTTATCCAAGCCTCATTTTTAGCTGCACAGCAGAAAACTGCCCGGGCATTTTTCCCCTGATGCTGTGCGAAGCATGATGGGATTTCTGATGTTGTTGTTCTCGTCCTGCGGTTTTGGCACAAATTTGTGTTTTAAAATGTTGAATCTGAGATTTAAAGCCTAGCGCGTGCAGCTGGGAGTGGTGTTCAGGACACAGGACGGTTGGAACTATGTCTCATGCTCCCTGTCACCTCCTTTCAACCAAAAAGATGGCTGCCCCCATGACAAAGATGGCAGCCCCCATGAATCACAAACATTTGCCTGTTCTTTTAAAACATGGTAGGTAATAGATTATATTACCTATATATTTTAATTAACATAACTAATGTAACTTAATGACAGTATGTTTGTTTAGGCTGAAGTTCCCCTTTAAAATTCGTAAAAAATAAAAAAATAAAAGTCTTGCTCCATGCAGCTAATCACTCTGCAGCTAGGTGGCACTTCCGGTCAGACTACAGCCCTCCACACACATTATACAGTTGCCTAGGTTGCAACAGAGAGCAATTTGTGCTTACTGTCAATTTTGCAAATTGTTAGCTGGCTGCTGATTGACAGTCACATGACCAACTTTTCAAAAGGTAATTTCTGCGGGACAGCTGCATCAAATATGGAAATGTTGTGATTCGTGGCACAATCCTCCCTTTACCTCTACTATGACTGATACATCTGGGAGAGTGATAGAGAGCCGAAGTGTATCCATCAACGCGAATGGGCAGAATACACTTTTAAATTAAAGTCATTGATTTCATATTGTTATGTCATCCATAAATGGATGAAATTAGAAGAACTCTACTGCTCTATATTTTTTTTTATTCTTGCTGATTAATCCAAAAGAATGCCACTTAACAGTCCTGGCGAGTCACAGCGGGCTGTGCAGTCCCAGTGCGCCCACCTCTTCATTTTAATAAAAAGTTTAAAAATGGAAGTTAATTAGAATGTGATTGAGCGGAGATAGATAGAGAGATAATTTAACACCCAGAAGACGCCGTGGAAAAATACTTCAAAATTACTCTACTTACTAAATACTTGTACTGTGATAGAATTATTTAGCCAAACAACGGCAATCTTATACGGGCACATTCTGCTTTTAGAAGATAAAATGACTGGATACTATGGGGCATAGGCACAAATCATCAGTAAAGTTGCCATGCACCATGTGTGCTACATTGTCAGTGTCATTAACGGTACAATAACCGTGTGCTTTCACATAAGTCTATTTTAACATGTCTATTTTTTGTAGTCAATACGTTTCCACTGCAGACAATCACAGCTGGTGAGATTTCCTGGACTACGGACTGTATTATCACTATCATTCATCAGATGAATGACACACATTGGCTGTGGAGTGGCAGAGACCCTGCAATGAAGCACAACACATCCCTGGAGCAGCACAGCATATTCGCACAATAGAGCTGTGCAGACCTGGATTAACATCATCAGGATCCTATAGGCACAGATGTCCTGGTACACTGGGCTTCCCAATCTATAAATCTACAATCACCTACTAAACCGCACGCAAGTGTGCTGGCTGGCCCAGCAGTCAATTCTCCCTTACTTCCCTTGTCCGTCATAGGTAGGTACAAGTGCCCCTTCGTATTAGGTAACCAGAGCTCTCCTCAGCATTAAGCCGCTAAAGGTTCCCCCAAGTATTAGGTAGCTAGAGGTGCCCCCGACTGAAGGGAGATCTTGTCAGTGAAATGCCCAGACCTGGGTGAGTAACCTCTTCAGACTCTGCATAGGTAGGGTAAGAGGGAGGTACTTCGGGAGGGAGCCACCTTTTCATCATCAGGCGCTTGTAGGCGCTTGCCTACAGTGCCTTATAGTAAATCTGGCCCTGCAGCTGCGTTACTGCTTCAGCATCAGGGTGATACAAAGATCAACCGTCAGGGACATTTTTGAAAACAGTGATGTTTGAAATTTTGAGAATTGTTTGTTTTTAAATGAAAATATAGGAGAGATGTAAGTGATTTTATTACGGTACTTAGAAAAGAATTGGGGAAATAAACAACTAACAAAACAAGTTAACCTACAGTACAGGACAACAACAACAAAAATATTTTTTGGTAGATAGTAAAAATAGTAATCCTCATATGGCATGCAACACACAGCTAAGCTAAGTGTAGCATAAAAGTGGATTGTGGATTTCCCAGAATTGACATACAGTAACTGTATGCAGGGTCGGACTGGGCCACAGTAGTACAGTTTTTTCCCTCGGTGGGCCCCCCTCCAGGTCTCTGGTGGGCCCCCCCTCCTCGTCTGACAGAGCTCCAATTGCTGCCTGCAGCACAAAAATTCTCTTCTCAGTGCTGTAATCACTCATGCTGAGAGCAGTGGCGTAGCTAAAGAGCTGTAGGCTTCGATGCAAATTTTACAATGGGGTCCCCCAAGCACTCTATACATAAAAATTGATACGACGCACCAAAACCTGCCAATGGCAACTACAGTGTCAGAGGTGCAAGAAAGGGATAAGAAAGGGATGGGAAATAGCTTGTTAATGATTACCACTGTTCAAAGTATCTATAGAAGTAATTATTATGAGCAAAGGACCAATAGAGAGGTAATACTGTAGTTGATGGAGGGCCCTTCGGGGCCCCTTTGGCCCAAGGGCCCCAATGCGGTCGCAACCTCTGCAAAGTAGGACATTACTTTATATTGAAAGAGGGGACTCTATGCAAAGTTTTGCTGGGCAGCAGTGTCTCTGAATTACAATGCTGCTAAGATCATCTACATTTGGCCCTGTCCATAATACATCATGACCACGCCCACCTTCCAGTGCATAGTCACTGCAATCATGGGATGTGTGGGCCCCAGGTTGAAATTTCTTTGGTGGGCCCCCAGTATCCCAGTCCGACCCTGACTGTATGGTTCTACGCATGCATGTGTGTGTGCATATACCAGTGTATTTGTGTGTGCAACCTTATATTGCCCCCCCCCCCCAAGCAAAATATATATATATAATAATTGATATGGCGCACCAAAGCCAGCCAAGGACATTTTAAGGGTTAGAGAGGTATAAACAGGGAGGGAAATTGTTTGCTAATGATTGCCACTATTCAAAGCACATATAGAGGCGGTCACTGCCAGCATAGTCCAAGAGAGAGCTAGTACGGTGGCTGAAGGGGGCCCCTTGTGGCTGCAATGTGGCCGCAACCTCTCCACTCTCCATTGCTACACCAATGGCTCTTTCACGCTATAATGTTCATTCACATTCCTAAATGTTTTTATTCACACATCAACGCATGTTATGTGTGTTTCTGCACACGTAAGCATTCGCTTGCATTAACTTGCGAATGCCTGTCGTTATTAACTACCCAAAGGAAAGCCATATATGGTTCGGCTGGTTCGCTTCACACTACCAGTGCTTTTTAAAGGACACCTGAAGCGAGAGAGAGATATGGAGGCTGCCATATTTATTTCCTTTAAAGCAATACCAGTTGCCTGGCTATCCTACCGATCCTCTGCCTCATAATACTTTCAGCCATAGACCCTGAACAAGCATGCAGCAGATCAGGTGTTGCTGGCATTATGTCAGATCTGACAAGATTAGCTGCATGCTTGATTCTGGTTTGATACACTCACTACTGCAGCCAAATAGATTATCAGAGCTGCCAGGAAACTGGTATTAACAGGAAACAAATATGGGAGCCTCCATTTTCTTCTCAAGTCAGTTGTCCTTTAAAGAGACTCTGTAACAATTTTTTCAGCCTTAGTTCTTCTATCCTATAAGTTCCTATGCCTGTTCTAATCTGCTCTGGCTTACTGCAGTCTTTCCTAACTGCACTGTCTCTGTAATAAATCAATGTATCTTTCCTCTGTCCTGTTTGTCGGGCTAAAGCTTGATTGTGTGGAATGTGCAGGGCTGCTTGTGATTGGTAGAAGCGATACACACCCTCTGCAGGCCCCCTGCATACTATGAATGACTCACACACTATGCTTAGCTGAGCCTATTAGAAGCTGGTTAGTTTGTTTGTAAACACTGCCTAAAACTGTTAATTACAAGCCAGGATTGCAGCAGAGAGTGGCAGAAACAGCACAGAGGGGCACAGGAGAAAATAATGAATAGAATGGTATGCTTTTTATTGTAAGAATATTAGAGTACAGATTCTCTTTAAGCACCAGAGATTTGAAAATGTATTGCTAATGTAATGCTATAGGTCAGTGGTCTGCAAACTTGGCTCTCCAGCTGTTAAGGAACTACAAGTCCCACAATGCATTGCAGGAGTCTGACAGCCACAATCATGATTCAGAAAGGCAAATGCATTGTGGGACTTGTAGTTCCTTAACAGCTGGAGAGCCAGGTTTGCAGATCACTGCTATAGGTGATTTAAAAAAAAAACACATTCTTCAATTGTGATCACACACATAGCATTACATTGGCAAGAGCTTTATACATCCCTGGCACATAGAAAAGCGCTTGCAATGTGAACCAGTCATATAATATGTTTTCTTGAATCATGTCTGCACACAAAAATATGCGCAAATGCATTTAGTGTGAAAAAGCCATGTAGTGTACAGAAAAGTTCTGCATGTCTTCTTGTCCATCAAAGTTTCTTAATCTGTTGTGCGTTCATTTGCATATCTTCTCCCAGCATTCCTGGTTGCTGTAGAAACACGGTATCCTGGGAGTTTGTGCAGTCAAAGCAGGATTCTGCCTCTGCAATTTCAAACATAGTTGCGCTCCTAAGTGTTCTTTATCTCCACTATACTTGGTACACTGGAGGATTGTATCACTTTTTATCTGGCTTGAATGTCTGGCATGTAGACATGTTTCTGCCTGGCTTTGCACAGCATGTGAAGCTGATCTCTCCCAAAGAGGTGTGCTATCTTCATATACTGTATATAGAAATGTTCACGCAATGCACTTTCATGAAGCTGCTATGGGACACAAGTTTTCATTCTCCATTACATCTAACTTCTACGTGATCCTAATATGCCGGTTTAGCAGTCTTTCTCTCCATTCTTGTGTCGTTTTTTTCCCTGTAGGGATCTGTAAAGACCACTGTTGAAGTGAAAAATGTACGAGCTCTAGGCAGTCAATCAGAGAGTTGTGTAAGATGAGTGTCCACGGCTGAAAATGACCTTCTGATTAGTTGTCATGATCTACTGTTCTCTAATGGTGTCAGTTTACTTCATTTTAGGGCCTTTTCCATTACAAGCGCATCCGCAATTATGCTGCATTTGCGATCGCGCATGCTATTTTTGCCACTAGCAACGAGACTCACGCTAGCCGACAATTGCGTTCCGGGAAAAAAACGGCGTGCCCTAATGGGAAATGAGCACTGCAAATGATAAATAAAGCGTGGTGCTCTCGCGATCAGCAAAACAGCTGCGATCTGCTTTTTGAAGCGGATCGCAGCCACTGGAAAACGGAATTTGTTATAGGTTCAACTTACAGTTCATGTTGGAGAGGTGCACATAAAAGTTATTATTTTTAGTAAGTATTTGCATAGTCCCGACATCTTCTGCTGCAGTTTATAGAGTCTATAGTCATGTCACTAACTGTCTCTCAAAGGAGATCACAGTCTATTCCCTACCATAGGAAGGGCTGGGATTCACAGGAGCTGTTTCAGCCTCGCTTTGGAACAGCCTGGCATGCATGATTCCAAAAGCACTAGGCTAATTAGAAGGTCAATGGAGGTGATCCCACAGAAGCAATTGTGATTTCCCCAAAACGTGAAAGTAGGTCCTGCAGCATTTTTGGAGTGGTTGCAATCCAATACAAAGTATATGATCACTGCAAAATTGCATTTCATTTGCTTGCTCTGGAACACGCTGCTAAAGCACTTTGAAAAAAATAATCAAAATCACTATTTCTAGTGAGCCCTTGCCCTAACAGTCTTATGTACAAAATAGAGTTACTGCTTATAATCAGTGGTGCTCAAATACCCCTTTTCAAAATTCGAGTTAGGTCGAATTCGAATAGTAAATTATTCGAGGTCAGTCGAATATTCGAGTCGAATAATTTTTACTATTCGATTCGACCTCGGAATTCGAGCTCACTATTCGAGTTGGTATTCGAGCTCATTATTCGAGCTGACTATTCGAAATGGCCTTAAATAGCTTCCAACACTTGTTTTGAGGGTGAATGATGCAAGAAACCTCTTTTTTTCCAAGTAACAACAGCAAGTGATTATGTGGGGATGTTCCTTTAAAAAAAAAAAGTTGAAAAGAGAAGTTGTGTCCAGAAATTTGTTCAGTACTGTATATACTTCTTCTTCTTCTTCTTTATCTTCTATATCTTCTTCTTCTTCTTCTATATCTTCTTCTTCTATATCTTCTTCTTCTATATCTTCTTCTATATCTTCTTCTTCTTTTATATTGTCTTCTTCTTCTTCTTCATCTTCTTCATCTTCTTCATCATCATCTTCTTCTTCTTCATCTTCTTTTTCTTCATCTTCTTCATCTTCTTCTTCATCTTCTTCTTCATCTTCTTCATCTTCTTCTTCTTCATCTTCTTCATCTTTTTCATCTTCATCTTCTTCATCTTCTTCATCTTCTTCATCTTCTTCTTCTTCATCATCTTCTTCTTCTTCATCTTCTTCATCATCTTTTTCATCTTCTTCATCTTCTTCTTCATCTTCTTCATCTTCTTCATCTTCTTCTTCTTCTTCATCTTCATCTTCATCTTCTTCTTCATCTTCTTCATCTTCATCTTCTTCATCTTCTTCATCTTCTTCTTCTTCATCATCTTCATCTTCTTCTTCTTCATCTTCTTCTTCTTCATCTTCTTCTTCTTCATCTTCTTCATCTTCTTCATCTTCATCTTCTTCATCTTCATCTTCTTCTCCTTCTTCTTCTTCTTCTTCATCTTCTTCTTCTTCATCTTCTTCATCTTCTTCTATATCGTCTTCTTCTTCACTTATTTCTCTTTTCAAATTTTTTTTTTTAAAGAAATGCAGCTATTTTTGAGCGTAACAAATAGCTGGTGGCGCACGCATGTTGGAAGCGCCATTGTATGTGCTCCCTGGCAGTGGAAACACACAGACAGCAGGAGGTAAATTCAGCAGCAGGAGGAGGAGGATGAGTGTGTGGCAGCAGGCAGTCAATGAGGCAGGCAGCGTGACATAATAGCCCTGGTACCTAGCGGTGATACCAGGGCTGTAAATAAACACAGCAGGCAGGAGGTCCCAGACAGCGGTCGTGCAGCCCACATTGTGTCCAATACACAACTGGGACAACACAGTTTTCA
The DNA here is from genome assembly GCF_040937935.1 of Hyperolius riggenbachi. Classification (NCBI taxonomy): domain Eukaryota; kingdom Metazoa; phylum Chordata; class Amphibia; order Anura; family Hyperoliidae; genus Hyperolius; species Hyperolius riggenbachi. The sequence goes on along the minus strand of NC_090652.1, from coordinate 233,151,111 downwards.
ACCCGGGCACCTCCGAAAAATTAAACCTTTTTTTTTTTTTGGTTTTTTTTGTTTTGTTTTTACAACAAATTACACAGATATAGCTATTTTTTGACGTAATAGCTGTTGGCAGAGTGGCAGCAGAAGGTAAATCTGTGTACCCTGGCAGTGGGAAACACAGACAGACAGCAGCAGCAGCAGGAGGAATGGAGGAGTAATTATGTGTGCAGCTATTGTTTGACGTAATAGCTGGTGGCAGAGTGGCAGCAGAAGGGAAATCTGTGTACCCTGGCAGTGGGAAACACAGACAGACAGCAGCAGCAGGAGGAATGGAGGAGTAATGTGAGCAGCTATTGTTTGACGTAATAGCTGGTGGCAGAGTGGTAGCAGAAGCTAATTCTGTGTACCCTGGCAGTGGGAAACACAGACAGACAGCAGCATCAGCAGGAGGAATGGAGGAGTAGTGTGAGTGTGGCAGCAGGTAGGCAGCGTGACATAACAGCCCTGGTACCTAGCGGTGATACCAGGCCGTAAATGAACACAACAGGAGGTCCCAGACAGCGGTCGTGCAGCCCACATCGTGTCCAATACACAACTGGGACAACACAGTTTTCAACCCGGGCACCTCAGAAAAATTAAACCTTTTTTTTGTAATGGTTTTGTAGTTTTGGTTTTACAACCAATTACACAGATATAGCTATTTTTTGACGTAATAGCTGGTGGCAGAGTGGCAGCAGAAGGTAAATCTGTGTACCCTGGCGTTGGGAAACACATACAGACAGACAGCAGCAGCAGCAGGAGGAATGGAGGAGTAATGTGAGCAGCTATTGTTTGACGTAATAGCTGGTGGCAGACTGGCAGCAGAAGGTAATTCTGTGTACCCTGGCAGTGGGAAACACAGACAGACAGCAGCAGCAGGAGGAATGGAGGAGTAGTGTGAGTGTGGCAGCAGGTAGGCAGCGTGACATAATAGCCCTGGTACCTAGCGGTGATACCAGGCCGTAAATGAACACAACAGGAGGTCCCAGACAGCGGTCGTGCAGCCCACATCGTGTCCAATACACAACTGGGACAACACAGTTTTCAACCCGGGCACCTCAGAAAAATTAAACCTTTTTTTTTGTAATGGTTTTGTAGTTTTGGTTTTACAACCAATTACACAGATATAGCTATTTTTTGACGTAATAGCTGGTGGCAGAGTGGCAGCAGAAGGTAAATCTGTGTACCCTGGCGTTGGGAAACACAGACAGACAGACAGCAGCAGCAGCAGGAGGAATGGAGGAGTAATGTGAGCAGCTATTGTTTGACGTAATAGCTGGTGGCAGAGTGGCAGCAGAAGCTAATTCTGTGTACCCTGGCAGTGGGAAACACAGACAGACAGCAGCAGCAGGAGGAATGGAGGAGTAGTGTGAGTGTGGCAGCAGGCAGGCAGCGTGACATAATAGCCCTGGTACCTAGCGGTGATACCAGGCCGTAAATGAACACAACAGGAGGTCCCAGACAGCGGTCGTGCAGCCCACATCGTGTCCAATACACAACGGGGACAACACAGTTTTCAACCCGGGCACCTCAGAAAAATTAAACCTTTTTTTTTTTTTTAATGGTTTTTTGGTTTTGTTTGTAAAACAAATTACACAGATATATAGCTATTGTTTGACGTAATAGCTGGTGGCAGAGTGGCAGCAGAAGGTAAATCTGTGTACCCTGGCAGTGGGAAACACAGACAGACAGCAGAAGGGCAGTACACAGCAGCCCACTGTAGGTGTAAAATGTGTGGCTGCAGGCGACGTAATAGTCAAAGTGAACCAGGCTGGCTTAGTGAGCAGGAGCCAGGAGGTGGTAAAGGGTGGTAAGGCACATTAACGATGGTTCTTAGCCAGTTCATGTCCCCCTCTCGCCGACAACAGGGGCCAGGAACTCGCCTTCCACCCAAGCCTGGTTCATCTTGAGAAACGTCAGTCTGTCCACAGACTTGTGAGACAGACGTGAGCGTTTCTCGGTGACCACACCCCCAGCTGCACTGAAGCAGCGCTCGGACAGCACGCTGGAAGGGGGGCAGGACAGCACTTCCAGGGCGTACTGCGCCAGCTCGCTCCAGATCTCCAGGCGCTTGACCCAATACTCCATGGGATCAACAGGGGCATCGCTGTCAAGCCCGCTGTAGGACCCCATGTAGTCAGCCACCATGCGGGTCAGGCGCTGGCTGTGACCGGTGGAGCTCGTGGCTGAAAGACAGCAGGTCTGTGGGGCGCTTGCTGCTGGATGCAGGCACCTGCTGCTGCCTCTGTGCTGGCTGCTGGACAGTGGGGGTGGAAGGCTGGGGGAAGGCTTCCTCCAAGCGCTCAACAAGGGCCTGCTGCAAGCTCCTTATTTGTTGCGCTGGGTCTCCTCCTGCAGGCGGCAGGAACTGGCTCAACTTCCCCTTGAGGCGTGGGTCCAACATCATGCTGATCCAGATGTCCTCCCTCTGCTTCATCTGGATCACCCTGGGGTCTCTGCGCAGGCACGTCAGCATGTGCGCTGCCATTGGGAAGAGGCGGGCCACGTCTGCTGGCACATCGACGGCAGTGCTGCTGTCCTCATCCTCCTCCTCTGCCTCGTCAGCCTCATCCTCTCTCCACCCCCGCACCAACTCAGCTGCACTGTGCTGCTCCCCCTCATCAGCAGCAAGGTCAGGGACCTCCACCAAGTCCTCCCCCTCCTCCCCCTCAGAGGTGGACTGTGCAGCTGCTTGCCGCTCCTGCTGGTCCAAGGCTGCCGCTCCCTGTTCCAGCAAAGCATCGAGGGCCCTGTTCAGCAGACAAACCAGGGGCACCCACTCGCAGACCATAGCATGGTCCCTGCTCACCATGTTAGTGGCCTGCAGAAAGGGAGCCAGCACTAAGCACACCTGCTGCATGTGCCTCCAGTCATCATCGGGGACGATGGACGGGATGTTGCTGGTCTTGTCCCTTCTCTGAGCGGCGGAAACAGTGGCCAGGGCAAGGTACTGGTTGACAGCGTGCTTCTGTTCAACCAGACGCTCCAACATCGCCAGGGTGGAGTTCCAGCGAGTCGGAACGTCAAGGATCAGCCGATGGCATGGCAGATCCAGCTCCTTTTGCACGTCTTCCAGGCTCGCACAGGCTGCAGCCGAGCGCCGGAAGTGACGCACAACGTTCCTTGCCGTTTCCAGCAGTTCGCCCATCCCCTGGTAGGTGCGCAAGAACTTCTGCACCACCAGGTTCAGCACGTGGGCAAGACAGGGGATGTGGGTCAGGTTTCCCCTGTCTATTGCGGCAACCAGATTGGCCCCATTGTCGGCCACCACCTCTCCGACTCTGAGGCCTCTGGGGGTCAGCCAAATCCTCTCCTGCTCCTGGAGTTTGGCCAACACATGGGTTGCCGTCAGCTTGGTCTTCCCAAGGCTGACCAAGTGCAGCAGCGCTTGGCAGTGGCGGGCCTTCACGCTGCTGCTGAGGCGGGGGGTTTGGCCAGGTGTGCCGGAGGATGGCAGAGGATCGGAGGAACCTGCTGCAGTTCCCCTGACCCTGCGGGGTGGCACCACCCACTGTGTTGCTGCTGCTGCTGTGCCCACTGCTGCTCTCCCATCCTCACCCCCTTCCACCAAGCTGACCCAGTGGACAGTGAAGGACAGGTAGCGGCCTGTCCCGAAGCGGCTGCTCCAGGAGTCCATGGTGACGTGGACCCTTTCACCAACCGCGTGCTCCAGCCCTCGCTCCACATTGGCCATCACAAAGCGGTGCAGTGCAGGAATGGCCTTGCGGGAGAAAAAGTGTCTGCTGGGGAGCTGCCAGTCTGGGGCTGCGCAAGCAAGCAGCGCACGAATGTCGCTCCCCTCCTGCACGAGCGTGTACGGCAGGAGTTGGGAGCACATGGCCCGTGCCAGCAAGCCGTTCAGCTGCCGCACGCGACGGCTGCTGGGAGGCAGAGCCCTAACCACCCCCTGGAAGGACTCGCTCAAAAGGCTCTGGCGTGGCCTTTTGCTGGCACGGGAATCAGCAGACACAGCGGAGGAGGCCACTGAGGACTGGCTGCCAGAACAGGCCTCAGTGTCGGCGGCAGGAGTTGCAGAGGGGGGAGGAGCAGTGCGTTTCCGCACTCCTGCTGGTGCTGCTGGAGGAGCAGGAGGGCGGGTGGCTGCTGTTGCTGCTGCTGCTGCTGCTGAAGGCTGTGCAGTGATGGGTGTGGTGCCACTGCCAGCACCAGATGCCTTCAGCCTCTGGAACTCCTCATGCTGGTGGAAATGTTTCGCAGCAAGGTGGTTGATGAGCGAGCTGGTGCTGAACTTTAAGGGGTCTGCACCTCTGCTCAACTTCCGCTGACAGTGGTTGCAAGTGGCGTACTTGCTGTAGACAGTGGGCATGGTGAAATATCGCCAGATTGGTGACAGAAACATCCCCCTACGGCATGGAAGCGCTGCTGCCTGTCTCCCTGTGGTGGTTGGGGGGGGGGGCTTGGGTGCGGCTGGTGGTGGTACTGGCAGATGCTGCTGCTGCTGCTGCTGAGCCTGAGACACCAGCAGGCTGTGGGACCTGCCTACTGCTGCCAATGCTTCCTCCTTGCAAGGCCCACAAGCGCATCCTCCTCCTCCTCCTCAGAGCTGCTGAGGACGACATCCCCTGGAGGTGGTGGCGCCCAGTCTCTGTCTGTCACCGGGTCATCATCATCCTCCCCCTCCTGAAACATGTCCTGCTGGGATGATGACCCCCCAAACTCCTCTCCTGATGCATGGATGGGCTGCTTGACTGTCGCCACAGTCTTGCTGTCCAATCCCTCATCCCCCAAAGTGCCCATCAGCATCTCCTCCTCAAGATCGCCAACAACAGCAGACAATTTACTCATGATGCCTGGGGTCAAAAGACTGCTGAATGACAGGTCGGCAAGTGACGGTGAACTGGCCTCCTCCCCAGACCCTGCTGGGCGGCTGCTGCGAACAGGGGTGGTGGTGGTGAGGGTGGAGGCCTCGGATGCAGAGCTGATGGCGGGCTGCTCATCCTCCGTCATGAGTTGCACCACAGTGTCTGCATGCTTTTCCTCAATGGGACGTTTCCGACCCGGCTGGAGGAAAATCGGAGCAGGTGCTACACGCTGCTGCTGCTGTGTCTCTGCAGCGTGAGTTGCAGATGCTCCTGCTGGGCGGTGCCCAAGGCGTCCACGGCCAGTGGCTATGGGAGGAATGTTAGCCACTGACGCTGCTGCTGCGGAACTGTGCATGGTGGCGCGGCCGCGGCCTGCCACAATGCTGCTCCCTCTCCTCCTGATTCCCTTGCTGCCCTTCCCCTTGCCCAAACCGCGCTGGCTGCCACTTCCAGACATCTTCGATGTTTTGGGCGTATAGACAAAAGTTTTTTAAAAGGGCGGGTGAAAAGTGGGGTACTTTAATGGAGTGGGTTGGTGGGTGAGGTGACTGAGTGAGTGTCCCTAGTACAGTAAGTAAGTAGTAACAGTCAGGAAGTACAACTAGCAGTTACAATAATCAGTAGTAATCACAAGTAAATTTAGTGTGTGTACACTACAGACAGTGAGTGCACGCACGCGCAAACACGCGCAGGAGCTAGCCTATGAACAGTGACTGAGTGAGTGTCCCTAGTACAGTAAGTAAGTAAGTAGTAACAGTCAGTAAGTACAACTAACTAATTACAATAATCAATCAGTTATCAGAAGGAAATAGAGTGTGTGACTGTGTGTAGTGTGTGTACACAGACAGTGAGTGCACACACGCAGGAGCTAGTAGCCTATGAACAGTGACTGAGTGTCCTAGACTCCTAGTACAGTAAGAGTAAGTAGTAACAGTAAGTACAACTAACTAATTACAATAATCAATCAGTTATCAGAAGGAAATAGAGTGTGTGACTGTGTGTAGTGTGTGTACACAGACAGTGAGTGCACACACGCAGGAGCTAGTAGCCTATGAACAGTGACTGAGTGTCCTAGACTCCTAGTACAGTAAGAGTAAGTAGTAACAGTAAGTACAAACAACTAACTAATTACAATAATCAATCAGTTATCAGAAGGAAATAGAGTGTGTGTAGTGTGTGTACACAGACAGTGAGTGCACACACGCAGGAGCTAGTAGACTATGAACAGTGACTGAGTGTCCTAGACTCCTAGTACAGTAAGAGTAAGTAGTAACAGTAAGTACAACTAACTAATTACAATAAGCAATCAGTTATCAGAAGGAAATAGAGTGTGTGTAGTGTGTGTACACAGACAGTGAGTGCACACACGCAGGAGCTAGTAGCCTATGAACAGTGACTGAGTGTCCTAGACTTCTAGTACAGTAAGAGTAAGTAGTAACAGTAAGTACAAACAACTAACTAATTACAATAATCAATCAGTTATCAGAAGGAAATAGAGTGTGTGTAGTGTGTACACAGACAGTGAGTGCACACACGCAGGAGCTAGTAGCCTATGAACAGTGACTGAGTGTCCTAGACTCCTAGTACAGTAAGTAGTAACAGTAAGTACAACTAACTAATTACAATAATCAATCAGTTATCAGAAGGAAATAGAGTGTGTGTAGTGTGTACACAGACAGTGAGTGCACACACGCAGGAGCTAGTAGCCTATGAACAGTGACTGAGTGTCCTAGACTCCTAGTACAGTAAGTAGTAACAGTAAGTACAACTAACTAATTACAATAATCAATTACAATAATCAATCAGTTATCAGAAGGAAATAGAGTGTGTGTAGTGTGTACACAGAAAGTGAGTGCACACACGCAGGAGCTAGTAGCCTATGAACAGTGACTGAGTGTCCTAGACTCCTAGTACAGTAAGAGTAAGTAGTAACAGTAAGTACAAACAACTAACTAATTACAATAATCAATCAGTTATCAGAAGGAAATAGAGTGTGTGTAGTGTGTGTACACAGACAGTGAGTGCACACACGCAGGAGCTAGTAGACTATGAACAGTGACTGAGTGTCCTAGACTCCTAGTACAGTAAGAGTAAGTAGTAACAGTAAGTACAACTAACTAATTACAATAAGCAATCAGTTATCAGAAGGAAATAGAGTGTGTGTAGTGTGTGTACACAGACAGTGAGTGCACACACGCAGGAGCTAGTAGCCTATGAACAGTGACTGAGTGTCCTAGACTCCTAGTACAGTAAGAGTAAGTAGTAACAGTAAGTACAAACAACTAACTAATTACAATAATCAATCAGTTATCAGAAGGAAATAGAGTGTGTGTAGTGTGTACACAGACAGTGAGTGCACACACGCAGGAGCTAGTAGCCTATGAACAGTGACTGAGTGTCCTAGACTCCTAGTACAGTAAGTAGTAACAGTAAGTACAACTAACTAATTACAATAATCAATCAGTTATCAGAAGGAAATAGAGTGTGTGTAGTGTGTACACAGACAGTGAGTGCACACACGCAGGAGCTAGTAGCCTATGAACAGTGACTGAGTGTCCTAGACTCCTAGTACAGTAAGTAGTAACAGTAAGTACAACTAACTAATTACAATAATAAATCAGTTATCAGAAGGAAATAGAGTGTGTGTAGTGTGTACACAGAAAGTGAGTGCACACACGCAGGAGCAGCTAGTAGCCTATGAACAGTGACAGTGAGTGTCCTAGTACAGTTACAGTATATAACTACAATACTAATACAATCAGTAGTAAAGGACAGCAGAAATACTGGTATAGAATAGAGAGAAATAAACAGAGGACAGGAGGACAGCTGCCCACACAGGCAGGCCCTGAGGCCTAAAGCTGTAAGCCTGCAGCAGCTGGCCTGTCTCTATGTAACACAAAAGCTACTAACTAAAATACAATGTCTAACTAACTAACAACAATATAGGTGTGTATAGGAGGTGTATGTGAGCAAAAACGCTAGGTAAATGACCACAATAGAGCTCTTGCTAAGCCAAAGCACAAAGGAGCAACTCTCTCTCTGTACAAGTCTCAGGCAAGCACGGAGAAACCTAACATGGCGGCCGCTATTTATAGGGTAGGGGCTGGCCAGGGTCCCCCTCTGTGATTGGCTGCCGTCAGAGGGCCTGGGAGCCCTCTGATTGGCTCTAAGGACATCAATCTGGGCTATGACGCTATTCGAGCTCGGTACCGAGCTCGAATAGCGCCGTTTTGCTCGAATAGCTCGAATAGTGAATGGGCTATTCGAGTGTACTCGAATAGCCCATTCGAATAGCTACAGCTATTCGGAGCTCGAATACCGAGCTCGAATAGCTGGAAAAGAGCTTGAATATTCGAGCTACTCGAATATTCGAGCTCTGCTGAGCACCACTGCTTATAATGTCTGGCAAGTTCTCTAGGATTATACTCCATTACATAATACAATTATATACTTGACCTTCGTGCCTGCCACAAGGCAATAGTCATACTCACATCATCTGATTCAGTCTTAGTTTCAGGGCTGGATTTCTGGAAAAGCCAGAGGCCTGGGCCTTGGGCGGCTGCAGACCGAGGGGGGGGGGGGGGGTGGACCTGGGTAAGGGTGGCTGGATATTAAAGAAAAGTAGATGCATATGGAGGAGGCTGCAAATTGAAGAAGGAAGCTGCATATGGGGAGTACCACAAGGGAAAGGGATGCTGTTGTTTGAGAGAGCTGTCAATGAACAAGAGAGACTGCTGTACAAGGATTTTACATATGGAAAAGGGGAAGTATATGGAATGAAAGGGGCTGCTGTTCATGAAGGGGTAGCAAAAAAAAAAAAGTTGTCCCAGGGGCCCTAAAATTATAAAGCACACCTTGCCCAGTTTATTCCCTTTTAAAGCGTTATAAAACCCTGACATAATATTCAATAAAAACATGTTTTCCTACTGTTATAATACGGTTATCATATTTGCATTTGTGCATAAGTATTATTATTCGTTTAGAAATTACAAGTTCCCAAAAGTACAGTTTTTTGCTTTGAGAGCTGACTTTGCATTTTAGTTATAACTGGTTTTATTCATTATGTATTGAAGGCAGAAATGCTTTGAGAGTCTGTCTATGTCCAGGAGCTTCTGCGCAGTCAGAGAATGTGTCACATTCCTCACTTGATACAATTAAGTAAACACAAGATAACATTATCTCCACTTCAGATGCGTCCAGATTTCTCTGCACTGAACTTTCAAGTCCTGTGTGGTAACCTTTTGAATGCTGTTCTAGTAAAAAAAATGCTGGTTGTATATAATATGCTGTAGATAATTTTTTAGAGCAAAGAAGAAATGCTGGGTTTCATTCCGCTTTAAGGCCTACACTGCTGGCATCCTCTGTTATCAATTATCAGTGTGGATCGTACAGACACTAGAGGGTGCACAAACGTACAGACAAAGGACCACTCTATTATAGCAAATCAAGAGGCATGTTTCCTCTCGTTCTGGTTTGTGTGCTTGCTAGTAATGAAGAGATCTGGATTGATTTTTGACAATGGAAGGTGCTTGTAGTTGTATTCCCGTGGAGGGAAAATTGGAATCGGTTCCATTGAGGAACGTGTGAATTACACTTTAATGATGATTGTTAACTCATCTGTCACATGTGTGCAATCTAGGATGATAAAAGTACATTTTGTAGCCTATTATCTGTTTGAGATCAGTTATTACTATTTAATTTGTAACACATGCAAGAATATACCCTCAGCAAAAATAATAAATCATCCTTTGAAGATGACATATTGAGTAGGATTGCATTGATTCATTTATAAAGCACACAGGAGTTCAAATGCTAGTTGAAATAGAATCTGTCTGTTTATATGTTTAATTCTGCGCTAAACAAGAGTACAGGGATATTGTTTTCTGTACAGGAAAAACAGTTTAAAGAGAAACCGTGACCAAGAATTAAACTTCATCCCAATTAGTAGCCGATACCACCTTTTACATGAGAAATCTATTCCTTTTCACAAACGGATCATCATGGGGCTCTGTATGGCTGATATTGTGGTGAAACCCCTCCCACAGGAAACTGTTAGGACCATGGTCCTGGCAGTTTCCTGTCTGTGAACCTCATTGCATTGTGGGGAATAACTGTTTACAGCTGTTTACAACTGCCAAAAAAGCAAGGAGCAGCTTCTTCCAGTGACATCACTTGCCAGCAGTAAAAATGTCACCTTGTGATAAATGTCAGAATGTAAATCAGGGAGAGCTAAGCTTTTACAATGGGCAAGCAATGACTAAATCCTTTATACATAATTATTGTAAAAATGAAGCACTTTTTTATTACACTATTTTCATTGGAGTTCCTCTTTAAAACAGAGTATCTGTATCAGCTGTAAGCTGTAACCAATAACCAACAACCCATCCATTTCCATTCCTATTCAATGGTGTGCCCATATGAGCCTAGCGGCAGCTCATTTTTAATCAGAAAGATGTGTGTGATGAAAAAAGCTAATATGTGAAATGTTCTATAAAATAGACCTAAATTGTACTGGGGCCATTGGAAAGTTACTGACTGTATCAAATACCCAGTAATTTCAAGGCAGGTATCGGTCAAGATAGTCAGTCTAAATCTACAGATGCCAGAAGTGCCATGGGTGGCCAGTGCTTCCACTAAGGCAAAATGGGCAATTGCCCATGTCCCAAGAGCTAGATGATGGGCCCCTCCAGATCTACCCAAAGTAAAAGTGGTCCTCCGGGGCCCCTGCAGAGTACTCGCCGCTCCTTCTTCAGTCTGTGTCCTACTGTCTTCATATTTGTCGGCGCCATTTCTTTGTCACCCGTTGGCATGTAACGTGAGTACCCACATGCCACCGGGTCACAGAAAAGAGGCTACCACGAGGGTGAAGACAAAAGGATACAGACTGAAGAAGGAGCACACCGGCTAGGCAGGTGAGTGCATACTCTGCAGGGGTCCTATGGGACAACTATTCATTTTGGGGGACACCTGGGGGATCCATCAGGCCTCAGGGACAACCTAATGCTCTGTGGGGGAATATCAGGAATATAATTTTTGCTTAGGGTGTCATCTTGGCTAGAACCAGCCCTGACGTAATGTCATGTTAGTGGGTGTCCTGATACCATGTCTCCTTCATCCAGCTCCTCTCTTTTGCTTTGCAGTTAATGGGATGATGGACTGATCAAGCCTAGCCTTGACGGTCTGTCACAGGAGAAGAGGGCTATAGATTTTTCATGAGAACAGAGAAAAAGGAGTGCACAGAAATATTTAAAGGGAGCTTAAACTGCAAAGGATATCAATTTTTCCTTTTTAAATAACACCAGTTGCCTGAATCTCCTGCTGATCCTGTGTCTCTAATACTTCTAGCCACAGCCCCTGAACAAGCATGTAGATCAGGTGCTCTGACTGACATCAAACTGGATTAGCTGTATGCTTGTTCTGTGATTCAGGCACTACTGCAGCCAAAAAAATCAGCAGGATTGACAGGCAACTGGTATTGTTTAAATGGAAACATCCATATCCCCCTCAGTTTGGGTTCCCTTTAAAGCTACAATCAACAGTACTCCAAACAATGGGTACACTTTAAAACACTATATGCTGAGTCAGCGTGATCACAGAAGATGCAAGAATTTTGGATAAATGATTAATTTTGCAAAAATGGGTGCTATTATTCTGCATAATCAAGGAATACCTCTCTAACCTCCCAAACAGTCTTTTTATCTAGCTAAAAGTCATGACAAAATAAAGGTGTGAACTCTGTCACTCTGCTTATAACAGTCTCTTGCTTCTTTCAGTGTTTCAAAAAAGATCTGAGGTTCAGCAACTAGGTAGGAGCTTTTATCGTGTGTGTCATAACTGCAAGGAACTAAGGCTGATGGGAATTAAAAGAAGACCTTTCTTTTAACTCGATGTTTAAAGTTTTACGGGATTTGTATATGAACTTTCCTGCTTGGAGCTTCAGTAGACTTGTAATTGCTAAGGATGTCAGCCAATTATTTCACCAATGGGTGGGCTGTGCTCCGTGGCTCAGTAGTGAAGAAGCTGACTTTTAGAGTATTAGAGGGGTTAAGGCCGATCTCCGCAGGTTTCAACTTGCATGTTTAACACGTGGTTTTGAACGATACCCTGATCGGAGCTGCCTGGCCAAGCTTTCTATTGAATACAAACGATCCTGACCTTAAACTTCTATATACACTTCATGAAATTATTCCACCTGTTGAATCATCATTACATTTCCATTCATGATTTAAATTCTCAAATCGACCTATATTATACATTCCAAACTAGAAAACAGCCAAGATGACACTCAGGGCCGGAGCTACCATAGGAAAAAAATGGGCAATTGCCCCAGGGCCCCAGAGTCTGTAGGGGCCCCCAAGTTGTCCCCCCCCATCTTAACTGTTGCTCCCCAGGGACTCTGCAGAGTCTGTTAAGTTGGGAGGTGATTGGGGGAGGGTCAGCAGCCAGCTCAGTGGCCCAGGAGGGAAGTTTGGCTGCAACAAAGGGCCTCTAATGATGTTTTTTGGTCGGGGGGGGGGGGGGTCTGTTGGGGGCTAATTTTGTCCTAGGGCCCAATTGTTACTTGAACCGGCCACTTACTATGACTGTTCCCGTTCCTTCCCATCCATTCAGCAACAGGGAAGAATGGTGGTAGCTTTGAATGGTTCAATACTGTGAATAACAAGGCTGGAACTCTACTTTTTTTTTTTTCACTGCTACCCTCTTTGATAGGCTTGCTCACTGGCACAGGCATAAGCTTAGTACTTTTCAGGCCACACCTACTGGGCTCTGGAAACAGACATTCCCCACCCACCTATGACTCTGCCCCCAGTTGCCCTAGAGAGGAAAAATAATGCCAATGCAGTTTTGCAGGAGGGGTGTGTCTCTAACAAAACTTGGATTCTGTACCACAGGTGGTCAGTTTTTAAACATGCACTCATGCCACTGTTTTGTAACATCTGCTGCTCTTGTTGCCAGTGTGTATTTTATTTATACACTTCAGGGTCACTGAATCAGGAGCCAGATGGCAACCCGTGTGGAGACTAATATGACATCATGCATTAAGAACTCAGTGTACTGTCTGCCAAAGAAAAACAATAAATATTTGAACAGGGAGGGCTGCTGTGTGTGGCTTCCTGTATACCTGCCATATTGGCACAAGTTGGTAGAGGCATCATGGCAGGGTGCAATGCCGCCTCTCTCTCATGTTGATGTTCCAGTCCTGAAAGGCTTCTGTGCCATATACAACAGCAGCAGGGAATATACTGTAAACACTTAGAAACCCATACTGCAAAAGCCTTCTACCAAAGGAGATTTTTTTGAGACTTGGTATGAGTTAAGCAGAGAAGAAATGCTAACCTTAGAAATTTCCATGTGTATCAGGAGACCTATTGTGCCAATCTGAGCAGCTTCGTCTAATTGACAAAGACCTCCTCATACATATGAAGGAGGAACGTGCAGCTTATGCATGTAATGGATGGAAGATCTATAGTCTTGAGTTAATCTGAAAACATTGCTTATTCAAGGTCTGTTGAGTGTCATCTTTCTCGTACGTCTAAGACTGACCTTCTGTTCGCTGACACCCGGCCGCTCACCAAAGACAATGCCATTAAATATCTAAAACTTGTTCTGATGGCTAATGAGGTTGCTAAGTTCCTTCAGAACTTCCACAATAATATAAAAAGCACAAGACTATGGGCTATTCAACCTTATAGAGAGATTTTATAATTGTGTGGTTTGCCATACAGTGCAGTTTATTGACCCCATCTAGAAGTATAAATCACAAAATTTTATGACTGCAAAGCCCACTTTATCTACAATCAAACTTAGCTGTTAATGGGTATCTTTAAAGTAGGGCAAAATAAAGTGCTGATGCATCGTGAATAAACAAATGAACACATACATGGCCAATATGAGGGGAGGGTACTGACAAAGGCTCTATGATGATAGTGCCAGTACAAAGGTTTACTAACACACATGAACACTGTCAAAAATGGTACGGGTCCTCTAACAGTATTGGAGTGGGGTCTAACAATATGGATCTCAAAGTAACAAAGCTACAAGAGGTAGATCTTTAAATAACAAGACACAAAAGAGGGACACAGAGAGCCCTATATAGTGTAGTATGCACTGGTAAATGAAGGTCTGGAAAATAGTATGTACAGTATACTCAGAAGTCAGGGTTACCGCATAGGCAACCACTGTAAAATCAGATGGGGAGATTAGACCTGTCCCCACTCAGGATTAAGAAGTCGCTCTCTGTAGATCAAGGAAAAAAGGGGTAAACCCCCCCACCAAGGATGGATATGTATAATGTAGTATGGATACAGAGGCGCCAGAAGGATAAAAAGATCTAAAACGTTTAAAATGAGGAGGTAGTGGTGGACTTACCTCCTCCGGGCAGACACAAGAAAATGCCAATCAGTTTTCAGCAAAACAATTTATTTACATACTCCAGTAAAATACAGCACATTTCGCGGGAGTGACCCACTTCTTCAGGCAATAAGATGGAGCATATGCAAAAACAGGTCTGGTACTTTGCCAAGCGCCTCTGGCACAGAGGCTTATGGCATAGTACCAGATCTGTTTTTGTACATGCTCCATCCTATTGCCTGAAGAAGCGGGTCACTCCTGCAAAATGCATTGTATTTTACTAGAGTATGTAAATAAATAGTTTTGCTGAAAACTGATCTGCATTTTCGATCTTTTTATCCTTCTGGAGCCTCTGTATCCATACTACTTTAAATAAGAGATCCTAATGATGCTAGCCCCACAAACGTACCAACCCTCCTAGCCTACATATCACATGCCACTATCCCAACATGTATTGTCCTTCGTCAGGGGAAACATGCAAGCATGTGTAGCAAGTTAGTGTTGTGCAGCATATAGTACGTGCAGCATCATAGTTCAAAGTGGAACGTCAGCCTAAACTAACATACTGTCATTAAGTTATATTAGTTATGTTAATTAACCTCCTTGGCGGTAACCCCGTGTGTGACACGGGGTAAGGCGCCGGAGGGTGTCACTCAGGCCCTGCTGGGCCGATTTTCATAATTTTTTTTTCAAACACGCAGCTAGCACTTTGCTAGCTGCGTGTTTGGTCTGATCGCCGCCGCCCGCTGTCGATGCGCCGCTACCCGCCGTGGAAACAGCCCCCCCTGCAGACCCCTTGCGCAGCCAGGCCAATCGCGGCCAGGATGCTCTATGGGGTGGATCGGGATTCCCTGTGACGACACGACGTCGGAGACGTCGATGACGTCACTTCGTTCGTTGCCATGGTGACGGGGGAAGCCCTCAAGGAAATCCCGTTCAGAACAGGATTTCCTTATGGGCAAGCGGCGCCGGCGGCGATCGGTAGGTACGGGGGGGACGTCACAGGGAGGGGGGAAGCATGTAGCTAGCGGTAGGCTAGCTACATGCTAAAAAAAAAAATAATTTGAAAAAAACCTCACGCGGCCGCGCAGCCGCATTTATCATACCGCCAGGGAGGTTAAAATAGATAGGTAATATAATCTCTTAAACACCCTGTTTTAAAAGAACAGGCAAAGGTTTGCGATTTCATGGGGGCTGCCAACTTTTTCATGGGGGCAAACATCTTTTTGGTTGAAAGGAGGTGGCAGGGAGCATGAGACACAGTTCCAACTGTCATGTGTCCTGATCACCCCTCCCAGCTGCACGCTAGGCTTAAAATCTCAAATTAAAAAAAAAAAAAAAAAAAATTTGCACTAAAACAGCAGAACGAGAACAACATCAGAAATCCCATCATACTTTGCACGGCATCAGGGAACAATGCCAGGGCAGTTTTCTTCTGTGCAGCTAAAAATGAGGCTTGGGTAAGAAAAACAAAGTACTGATGCAGTGAATCTGTTAAAGAAACACCAAGCCTTTTCAGTGCTACGGAGTAGATTTTTAGTCTGGAGGTTCACTTTAAGTCAGAGATTATGTAGCCTTATTTTAAAGATGCCCAGTAAAAGTTACTTTATTGTAGATAAATTGGGCTTTGTAGTCATAAGACTTTGTGATACATATTGAAGTGCACATTCAAAAAGTAGGTATACCTTTCCGTTTGTCACTACTGCTAATACTGCTATAATTAGAATCAGGTGCATATGATAACTAAATCATTAAAGAACATCTGTCTTATTTCAATCTGAAATATCTGATTGAAATCTGAAATATTCAGCTTGAACTGCTCTTTGTTTTTGAGTGCATAGTATCACAAGGTTTACACATACAGAGCTCTCTGTACTAAAAGGAAGGATATAGATGCCCAAATCATACATCGGACTATAAGACGCTTCTGACCATAAGACGCAACTAAATTTAGAAGACAAAAACCAGGGGAAAAAATATACTAAACCTGGTGCATCCATGGTGAAGGGGCATCTTGTGGATTATGCCCCCTTGTACCTCTTGTGTCTCCCTGTGTCCTCCTGTGTCCCCCATGTGTCCGCCCCTGACCTCCTTGTGTCCTCCTCTATGCCTCCTTGTGTCCCCTTGTGTCCTCTATGCCCCTTTGTGTCCTCCGTTTGTCCCCGTGTCCTCTTCTGCATGGGCACAGTACAGGGAGTCCCTGACATTACGGCGGGTTGGAGGCTCATATTGGCAGACGTTCACAAGTCAGGAACTCCCTGCATTTGGACTATAAGACGCATGTGACTTTTTTCCTCCACTTGTGGTGGAGAAAAAGTGAGTCTTATAATCCAAAAAATACAGTATATGTATATATATATATATATGTATATATATATATGTATATATATATGTATATATATATATATATATATATATATATATATAAATATACCATATTTGATTTTGTGCATAAGTAATATTGACTGTTTATAAATAAGTTCCCAAAGTACACTTTATCTGCTCTGAAAGCTGCCATTGCATTTTATTGCATAGATGTTGTATTTATATATTACAATGCATCTAGTGATCACTTTTCAGTTCTCTGCTTCTACAACAGAGGAAGCTCATTTTCAGCACAGCTCGGAATGTATACTAATTGTAGCAGACAAAGAAATGTAAATAAAAGATTATGTTATCTCATCTTCGGATGTGGCAGCAATCTTTCCACTGAAGAACAAAGTGCTGTGTTTAACTGTTTGAATAATGTTCTGCTACAATTTTTTTCCGCGGTAGTAGATTTTATGTTGTAAATAATTTTTAAGAACAAAGAAGAAATGCTGAGCTTCATACCACTTTAAGGTTCCCATTAATGGTGCAATTTTTTTGTGATCTTTCACATCGAAAAAAAAGAGTGTATTTACTGTAATTGATCAACAGCATTATAGAATATAACTGTGAAATCTAAACCAGTTACGATTGTATCTATCAAAAAAATCTGTCACAAGGATCGACCCTCTCTTTACGGTAATGATTGATAATGACGTTGTTCATTGTGCTACTCAGTTTTCATACAATTCAATCTGAATAATCTGATCAAAAATAGCACTGTTTACTAAAAATTGTACGGTTAATGGGCACCTTTAGTTGCATCCAAAGCATTGTCTGTTACAAGCTCTCGAGTTTAGAACGCTGGAATAAGGGCAGTTTTATTCTGCAGGAGAATGAACAGCAGCTGTGAATTCTAGTCTTGTGATAAATGTGATAATTGCACCAAACAGATACCATCACACCAAGTCTACAGAATTACCTGTTGTTAATTCTTTGCAAAACTTAATTAATTTACAAAAAGCAAGATGTTTATCTTTTTAATACCCAATTACTTTTCCCTGTCTGAAGCAGAACCCATGAGTCACTGCAAGAGAACTGAATGAAGAATAATTGTAATTGAGAGGAATACTGCACAACTTGAAATGTACAAGCGAGACATTATCTTTAATAACATCCAGACTACATGTGAAATCAAGGGCTTTGGGGGCATATTCATTATGAAATTATAAGTTACTTAAAGTGTACCTGAAGTGACATGGGGCATGGTGAGATAAACATACACACATATGGTACTAGCCCTACTAAGAAATTAGCCTTTCGGCTTGAAAGAGGAAGCGCGTTAGTAAGTCAAGGAACGCCGATTTCTTTACGCCTATGACGTGTAATGATACGCAGACCGCACTGAAGACTTCTGGGTAAGTTAACCACCTGTTATCTGTGGTCACAGTTGAAGTTATTAGACTTCATTTGAGTCACGAATTCGAGTCCTTCTGGACTTGTGAGCCCATCTCTGCCTGCTGCCCCTCCTTGCGCTGCTTCCCCTCCTGATCATGGCCTCTATGGGAGGCCTTTGTGACAACTACTCCCTGTCAGTCACCCGATGCACCGCGCCCCCTGGCGCCCAATCCTAGGAGATAATATTTAATCTTCTCTTTCAAATAACATTTCAGCATTTTGCAATTGAAAAACCCCCAAAAGGTAGGTGAAAATGTACTATTAAAATTATTTTGAGCATTTTCTCGCTTGTTGGTGGTTTAAAATGTATTTTATTGACAAGGTGTAAAAATATCACCTAAGAGAAAACTAAGGAGAAAAAATGACTTGCATATGGTCCCGAGTGTGGATTCATAACTGCAACTGTAATAACAGGTAAGTACAGTATAGGAAAACGTGGTCTTAGAAGGCTGCAATAATTTTATATGGCCAATTGGAAGTCTACCCTTTGTTACAACCAATACTCCAAACATTGCTCAACAGTAGTTTCTGTGGATTACAATATATGGATTTATTACTACCTAGGCAGCTCTCCCATACAGTAAACACTGAGGCTTAACCCTTTCGAGGCTCTCTGCAAAAGTGAAACCAAGTTAAAACTTCAGGGATTTTTTTGTTTGTTTAGGATTTCCAGAAATTGTAATGAAGATTTTTTTTTTGCATAAAGGTTATCATGCTGTGGGTAATCTTTGAGAGCAGTTAGAAAGTCGTAAGTTTAGTTCCACTTAAAATAATTATTTGTTCTTGGATTCTTTCGAGGGTTCCTTACTATCAAAACAACTCAAGTCTCATCTTTTGCCACCATGAAGTTTGCAAAGCTAAAATCTCCTATCCATTAAAAATAATCATTTAACTGCATTTCCTTGCTTCTGACACAGTACAAAACTCTAACCCTCTGTTTCTAAGTTTCAAGATCACAAAGAGAAAAAGAGAGTGAGAAATAGTTTAAAAAAATACTTGCCAATATAGCACACAGTGGGTTCTACCCTTTCTTTTAACGTCCATCAGTAAGTAGAAGGATAATTAGTTAGCGGTCTCATTCCACTGATACATTTATCTCCTTCAATTTAACACATTGATGTTTGTGCTGAATGTCTTATTTTAGTGTGTGATGCCTTCTGCCCTGGGATTTTGCAAAGCAAATCTCACCTTCTGTCCTGCATCACCCAGAGCTTATATACATGGCAGCAGGGCTGCTCAGAGCACAACCTAGCCGGGAAAAAAATGATTTCTCTGAGTATAAAGGACAGCCTGTGCTAGTCTTGAGCTGGACATAATGCTCATACTGACACATCTTGCCAAGCAAACACACCTTCAAAGACGGAGCAAGGGCTGTTTACAAAATAATTAACAGGCAGTCTTTCTGTGGAGCTGCCAAATGTCTACTGTTTGAAATGGTGAAGGTTTGAGCCCCCAAAATAATAATTGGATTTCTTTGTAGTTGTGTGTACAAAGGACACATTGAAGAAAAATACACTACACTTAAGAGGAAACTATTTTATGAGCGTCGGATTAACCCATTCAGGACTTCAGCACATGGAAACTGCTATACCCAGCTGGCTAGTTACAGAGGTTATATCACAATGTAATTTCCAAAGTGAGGGGACATTTTTAGACCAAGGGAAAACAAATCAAACTGAACAGTTTAACCCAGGCCTGGGCAAACCTTACACCGCCCGGGCCGCATTGTGCGGACCGCGGGCCGCATGCCTGAAATTCCACCCCTCATCCGTTAAAAGTTGTGAGCAGGCGATTTTAAACTCACCTTGCTCACGAAGCCCTATGTCGCATCTCCATGGCAACAGGGTATCACATGACGTGACGTCAGGACGTGCCAGTGTATTACACGCTGGCACGTCCTGACGTCACGCCATGTGATGCCCTGTTGCCATGGAGACGCGACTCGGGACATCAGTGAGCGAGGTGAGTTTCAAATTCCCCGCTGCCCGCTCGCATCTTTTCACGGAGGAATGGGGAAAGGAGGGGAATCCGCAGAGGCAGCACAAATGGGCCTGATGCAGCCCGTGGGCCGTAGTTTGCCCAGCACTAAATTAACCTGATGCTCAGCCAAAACAAACAAAAAAAGTTTTTGTGTTAGCATAGTCCTTATTTGGTAACCATGGTGGTTAATTCACAAAAACTTATCTCACAAATTTTAAAGAGATGTCTAGAGCCGTCCAAAGGCCCTTTCAGAAAAAAAGAATCAAAAAGACACAAGGATCCCAAGGAATAGACACAAAAAGACACAACAATCCCTGTATAGTGTAGTAATTGATTACACCAGGTAATGTCAGTAAGTACGAAGGAGAGGGGCTCTGAGCTGCTGCAGTTTTGATAAAGACAGTGTCATTTGATCTGAGGAAGCAGTGAAGAATGGGCAAAACACAGTGTCTTTGAAAGTGTTTAATAAACAAACTTGTTTACATCTCACAAATTGCATTCTACATTTATGTAAGTGTTCCTTCTTACCCTTTAGATAGTTTTAGGTATTTTATCCTTTTTTTGGCTGACTCTTCCCTCCCAGTATATCTCATAAGTTATCACTCTCCTTACTTAGTTCTACTTTAATGATAAGGGGCACAATATTCGAGATAAACAGATACTTCCTCCCTATTCATTTAACTTTCCCCATGAGTTTTCTTACACGATGTTTTCATCTCATTTAAATTGACCCAGGAGAAAAAAAATAATTGCATATGGGCCTTTATCTTTTTATCTCAGGAATTACCACCACCCCACATCCTAATTTTTTCTTTACAAAACATTACACTGCGTGTAACAGCGCCATGACATGTTGCATATTATGCCAAATGCACTTAAAGGAGTATGTGCTTGCCTAGTGGTAAGTATACACTGACCTCTGCCCCTGTTTTTTGTAAGCTATTTTCCTTTTTATGAAAGGATCCCTTGTACAAAGGATGTTGTTGCAGCTTATAAAAATGAACAATACACGCTAACCTTCTGATGAATCTTAGGAAAAGAAGTAATTAAGTAAGACAAGACAAATAATAATTACAGTATCATAAGTCCAGTTCTAATCTTCTGGAAATGGCAAATCCGGAATGCTTGATTGAATTAAATCAGAAAGCAGAATCTTAATCTTTTTTTGGGAGCAAATATTAGACTGGATGTCTGAGAACTTTTTACAAAGTCTTTTCAGGTCTTGTTTTGGGATGGATCATCTCTTATGTTTATTTGCTGTCTTCAACAGGAAATTGCCCCATGAACAGGTGTAGCTCAGACAGGAAATGAGGGAAGTCTCATTAGCAGAGGACACTGGCATCAATAAAGAACCATTTTCTGAGTAAATAAGGTTTACAACTGTCGTCTTCATCTGGCCATACATTACTCAATGTATGGGCAGATCGACAATTAGATAGATCCCTCTCTGATCGAATCTGATCACAAAGAGATCTATTGCCTGACCATACACTGCACAGCAATTTCCAATAGATGCCAGCATGAAATTGCTGGAATCTACTGCAGTGTATAAGTGTGTGTGTTTTGTGTGTGTGTGTGTGTGTGTGTGTGTGTGTCCGTGCCTCCGCTTTCACAACTCCTGGCTTACTCCAGGGTTTTTCATCTCGGATCCGCTTTAACCTCCTGAGCGGTATGCCCGACACTGTGTTGGGGATGCAGCTCTAGAGGTTTTAATAGCCTCAGGAGTCCCCCAGGTGAAACCTATTAGACTAAATGTAATGAGAACATATTAGCTAGCACTAGGCTAGCTAGTATTGGTGGCCAGCACCCCCCGATCGCCCCTGATCCCCCGATCCAGTCGCTTATACATTACTCAGCTTGGTTCCAGCGATCGGCGCAGCCTCCCCGTACAGCTCTGCTCTTCTCTATGACAGAGGCTTCTGTCATGCTGCCCCTACACTTTCGAACTCCCTGCCACTCCCAATCAGGACATCTCCATCCCTAGAAGCATCTAAGTCCATACTAAAAAAAAAAAAAGCCATCTGTGTAGTCTGGCATTTATGAACACCTGACTATTTACTCTATAACACAGTCCAGCCTGCAACCGTGTATTGATCTGAGAAAAAGCTATACACTATGAGTTCTATGGGTGAAAAGAGTTATATAAATGTTATTGTATTGTACCTCTCTGCATTACCTAAATACTTTTCTTTGCGAGCAACAGAAACAGAAAATATCAGCATTTAAAGTATTATACATCTTGATTTGTATGCTTTCTATTCCCGATAAAACAGAAATGATCTACATTTACCAGGAGGAATGTGTGTTTACAGGCTGTACTACTGCAGTAAATATTATGCTTTCTGTTTAACGCAACTTTAATTAATAACACGTTAATGCTCACTGCAGACAGATGTTATTAAGATAAACTGCATTTTAAATTAACTAATTAGCCACCTGACACGTTTGTAAAAGCAACCTATCTTGTGTCATACATCAAGTGTTATTCAAATGGGAAGCTGGCGTCTTACATACTGCTTATCACCAACAGCTGTTCAGGATTGGATCCGTGTGACCATCTTCCACTGAGCGAGGGCAGGGAAAGGGAATTCAAGTGTCTGTAAGTCAGACAGTTAAGGGCCCGTTCACACTGCACGCGTTTCCAGCCGCGTTTTGGAAACGCGTGCAGGTGGCCGATACGCACGACATCAGACATTGCATAGAGTGCAATGTCTGATGTTCACACTGCATGCGTTCCGGACCTGTGCGGTCTGGGAACGCATGCTGCACGCAGATTTTGCTAAAACGCGTGGCTGTCCCATTCACTTTTCAGTGATGGGATCAGCCACGTAACGCACACAAACGCGGATGGCCCTGCGTTCGTACGCGTTGCAGTCCGCACGCGTTCCGCACACATGGCCATCCGCATTTGTGATCTGTACGGGCCTACTTCCTAACTAGAAACAAGAAGCAGGGAGTGCATCAAAACATGTCAACCAATTTGCCAAAAGCCCCACCATGGGAAATAATGCTGCTCAACTTGGTGATTGGCTGGTGGACTTATGATGTCAGCTAGCATAATGCTGCCATTATGGCAACTAGCCAATCTCCCAGAACCCGTCAGAGTGGTGACACCTGGGTATTAATGCAGAGTAAGCACAGAGGAGCATAATACTTGTTCTCTCCATTTCTCTCACTTTCTCCAATCCTACTTCCCCATCTCACTCTTTTTCTTCTTCCTCTCTGCCTCCCTCTCTCTGTTTCTCTCCTTCTCCCCCTTTTCCTCTCAGCCCCCCCCCCCCCCCACACACACACACACACCACCCCCTTTTCTCTCCATTTCCATCTCTCTCCCCACTCCGCTTTTGTCTTTGTTTCTCGCTCTCTCTTTTTCCTCCTTCTTCCCGCTCTCTCACTTTCTCTCTTTTATCCCTCCCTGTTTCTCTCTCTCTTTTCCTTCCCTCTCTGTTTCTTTCTCTCTCCATTATTTTCTCTCCCCACCTCTTGCGTTCTCTCTTTCTTTCGCTCCCTGCCTCTCTCTTTGTCCAACTCTCACTCTTTCCCCCCTGCCCCTTCCTCATACCTGACTTTCTATCTCTTTCTCTCCCTCCCCCGCTTGGTACTTTCTCTCTCCCTGACATTTTCACCTCTTTGTACCACTTGAGTTGGCTAATCTCTTTGCCTCTCCCCTCATCTCTCTCTCTAGGTAGTCTTGCTGCCCCATGCTCTCTGTGCACCCTTCCCTACCTCTCCTCCAGCTCATACTTTTCATATTCCACTTGTGCCCAAACAGGCACATTTTAACTAGCAGTCTTTACATTTAAAACATTCAATGCTAAAAACTAGAAATACAGTTACATAGTTGTCTAGGGTGAAAAATACTTTTTTTTCCATTAAAGGAGAACTCCATTTATAATTCAGCTCAATACGAAAATCTATTAACCTACACCTGCCTATTTGCATTCAGTATGAGTCAGGAAAAGCAATATTCCTCTTTGTGTAATATAGCTCCAAGGTACGCTCGTCTGCAAGAGATTGCATAATTAAAACAAGTGAGCTGAGGGATAAATAACATGTTGTATGACAAATATAGAAGCACCAGAATTCCATTTTCTAAAGTTCTCCAGGGTTAGAGAACAATGAGGAACATAAGAAACCCTACAAATCATGCCTGGATGTAGTACAAAACCATCTATTACTGAGCCAAAGTGTGCAATCTAGGCGAGGGTTATACTGGACCATAGATGAATGAAGAAAAGTTACCAAATCATCACTTGCACCCAGGAAAAGATAAAAAAGATTATATATATACATATACACAGTATATTTGCTTTGGATTTATCCTAAGCAAAAGCTTTTTATGGTAGCATCTGTAGGTAACAGGAAAAAAGAGAGAAGGCAGCTAGTGGATGAAAAGGGCGCTGCCATAGACTCTAACGCAATTATCGTTAATATGGCAACAAAAAGCAGAAAAAAAGAGCGCCCGATAAACATTGTTAAGAACATTAGAACATTAAAGTTTTTAAAGTATGTTATCCTTTTAGAATCTTGCAATGTTATAGTTTTTGTCATTTTTCATTTGTATGTACAGATTTTACGTTATCAAGATATTATCATTTGTTTGTGTAAAAAGGTGCTTCTGCAGGGAGAGTGGTTAGATTAGGCAACACAGGGGGGGGGGGGTGTTAGGGTTAGGCACCACCAGAGGGGTGGTTAGAGTTATGCACCACTGGGCGAGGGAGGGGGGGGGTGTTAGTTAGAGTTAGGCACCACTGGGCGAGGGAGGGGGGGGGGGTGTTAGTTAGAGTTAGGCACCACTGGGCGAGGGAGGGGGGGGGGTGTTAGTTAGAGTTAGGCAGCACTGGGCGAGGGAGGGTGGGTGTTAGTTAGAGTTAGGCACCACTGGGCGAGGGAGAGGGGGGTCTTAGTTAGAGTTAGGCACCACTGGGCGAGGGAGGGGGGGTGTTAGTTAGAGTTAGGCACCACTGGGCGAGGGAGGGGGGGTGTTAGTTAGAGTTAGGCACCACTGGGCGAGGGAGGGGGGGTGTTAGTTAGAGTTAGGCACCACCAGGGGAATGGTTAGTTTTAGGCACCACCAGGGGAGGGTTCTGTGTGAGAATAGGTTTGGGTTAAGCTGTATTGTTAAGTGACGTTACGATTTTTAACGTTAATATATTTTCGTTATCAGTTCCTGTCTGTTTTAAAACGGTATTGTTACCAATTTCGTTAACGATGTTTATCGCTATTGACATTTTGTTATCCGCCGACTCCTAGGTCCTGACATCACACTGTTGCATTGGGGGAAATAACGGCTGTTTCCAACAGCTAAGCAACCAGTATCTCCCTCTGTGCTATTGTATATCTATAAAAAAAAAAAAAACCTTTGAGCCTATCGCATTGTTAGTGGGTGTGGCTATAGATAACGGTAATTGATGCTGTCTGTTTTTCTTCATGTCTGCCAGTAGTTAAGATGATTACGCACAGGCTGATTGTGGATCAAACAAGATGAACAAATTACATGGCGAATATCAATCATTTATTGATCTTTCTTCTATTTTTAACTTCTCACTTCGCAATGTATTGATGTATTTATTCCCCCTTTCCGCTAAAGTTTATTTTTAAGGGTTAAGAATAGTTGGAACAGTGAACAACAGTTGCTAATAGATTGCAGTGGGTGACTGCACACAAGGCCTATTGCTATAATACTTAAAACCTGGTTATGATATAAAGTTCCATTCATACTATAAAGTCAAGAGGCACAACTGACATACCTCACATCTCATATACTTATGCTCATTCACACACTGAGCCCCCCACCTCCCCTTGTCTTCCCCCATCCCTTTCCATAGAATAGAACATGCTGCTCAGGATAGAGCGGAGCATTGTGAACAGCAGTCCCAATGCATCGCAAGCAGGTTAAAGGCTAATGACGTGTTCTGTTGCTATGGAGTGTGAGGAAATGGGGACGAGTGTGGCAGAGTCGGAGGGAGGGGCAAGACAGAAAACAATGCCATTGCCCGAACTCGGACAACATAATACAGCACTAGCTGGAGATCTCTCATCTTGAAGAGGTAAGATTTGAGGGTTTGTTTGAAGATGTTGAAGGAGGGGGTGAGAATGATGGGTAGTTGGAGGGCATTCCAGAGAGTGAGGGCAGCTCTAAAGAAGTCCTGCAGTTGCGCATGGGAGTGCAATATGTGAGGGGCGGTCAGACTCAGTTCATGGGAGGAGCAGAGTGGGCGACCAGGTGTGTATCTGCAGACCACTTCAATGGAAGCTGAGCAAGATGGAGCGGCCCATGTAGACCAAATAGCAGGCAGCAGACATACGCAATGGAAAAGATGTAATAGTGGAATCATGCTGTGGTAAGCATGTGTATTACTTCAGTATGAAGACAGTGTCACACTATAAAATATGCATGAAGTACTTGTTTGCTTTATTACGTATGCCTATGCGGTATTGAAAATATTTCAGGGCGCAGAGTAGCTGTGATATGGCCTGACATCTATTCAGAAGTGAATTCCTGCGCATGTCAGCAATAACCTATATTCCAGACTTCTTTCTCAAGAAAGGCTGTGACACTTTGAAGCACGGCTGGAGTCACACCACCACCTTCCACTAATGATTAAAAGTCCTACCCCTAAGATTTCCCCTCACAAAACCTTCACTCAGCACTTCCCTTATCTACTATCAGGGGACTGTTTACTGCAGCTAAAACTCTTAAGCGCCTTGTCTCAGAGACTGATGGGGGTAATTAAGGCCTTGTTTTGCGGCACTTGTTCTCCCCTGCTGGATGCGCGAAAGGGTCTGCTGTCGCCAGCACTGGAATCTCACAAAGGCTCATTCAGCATTTTCATAGCTTGTTATTAGATGCTTTTGCTTTGTTTTGCTTGTCACCTTTGGGTTTCTATTTATTCCTACGGCTTCCTCCCGACATCACTGGTTCAGGTTACTGATCTGTCTGTGCCGCTCCCAGGAGCTGTGTCCTGGAATCAACTGACTAGAAAATAACATGTCCATGGGGTGCGACTTGGAGCACTGCCCTTTGATGAAGCAGAGTGTATTCTTAATACTGACACAGATAAAATACCAGCCAGCGCTAAGCATTAATAAAAGCACCATTCTATATTTCTTGCTAGCCTAACGTATGATCCTAAAGTGATGACTTACTTCAAATTAACTTTCAAAACAATAATAACTTTATTTAAAACGATCGAGCTATACATGCAATGCACGCTAATAAGCTTTCGGACAAATCCCTATATTGCAGTAAACGTGTGATAGAAAACTCACTGAGCAATAATGCTTTTCTACAGATTAATATTCCTCGAGCTGAAGAGGGTGACAGCTTTTCCCTACATTAGCATCGCTCATCTTGTTCAGATGTGATACAGCTCGGACCAATCTGCTTGCATTCCCTCCTGGCCTTGACAAATTACGGAGCATGCACGGCTCATGATAGATGCAGTTTGATGCAGGGCACTATCCAAAATTCATAAAAGCCTTTAGTTGTTCTGGATTCTAGATGACCTTGCACCGGACAGTTAAAGCAAGTGATTTACTAATGCTTGGAAAGTTCTCCCAAGGCAGGCATACTGTACATGCAGTTATCTGTAAAGGGAAAAAAGTATATTCGCTCGAATCTCAGGTAGTGAGGGAAGGGAGAAGCAGCTAGTAATTTAATCATGCTGTTGGTAGTGAGACACCTGATGTAATGTATTTAGATGTCCCTCCCCCTGGGAGCCCAAGGACATAATTATTAAACAAAACCTATAACAGTATAAGGGCAAAACAACCTGGCAAAGCAGATTGTTTCAAGGCAGGTTGCTCAGCGCCGAAACTAGGCGCAGCTACACCAGCAATGCTATAGTCCACGCAGCGCATAAAGGGGGCATAATCAAATACCGCACCTCCTGTTTCACTCCATCCCCCGCCATTCTCCTCTGGGCAGTCCCGTTTTCCTGGGCAACTCCAAACCCGGTCATACTGTGCTGCGCATGCGCAGTATGTCCGTTCTGCTCCCCTGTGGTCATGCCGAGTAATGTCACAGGACAGGAGCGTGCTTGCTCCCTGCGCCTCTAATCATCGTTCACGCTGGGATGCAGGAGCGAGCGCGCTCGTGTCCTATTTCATCACTATGCAGTCACAGGCGAGAAGAATGGACATACTGCGCATGCACGGCGCAGTATGTCCGGCTTTGGAGTTGCCCAAAAGAATGGGGCTGACTGGAGGAGAAAGGCAGGGGAACAGGAAGTGTGGTGAGTTTTTGATTATGCCCCCCTACCCAGTACTGCTTCACTTTTTTATCCTTTAACGCCGCCGGGGATCTGAGTGAGATTGGTATTGCTAAAATCAAAGTAAAATAATGCTGAAAAGAAAGTAAGTTGAAGCTGAAACTCCCCAAAGTCAGTAAAGCCACCTATTCCATCATATTAACCACTTCACCACTGAGGGGTTTTACCCCTGAAACACCAGAGCAATTTTCACCTTTCAGCGTTCCTTCCATTCATACGTCTATAACTTTATTATTACTTATCGCAATGAAATGAACTATATCTTGTTTTTTTCGCCACCAATTAGGCTTTCTTTAGGTGGGACATTATGGCAAGAATTATTTTGTTCTAAATGTGTTTTAATGGGAAAATAGGAAAAAATGTGGGAAAAAAATCATTATTTTTCAGTTTTCGGCCATGATAGTTTTTAAATAATGCATGCTACTATAATTAAAACCCATGAAATGTATTTGCCCATTTGTCCCGGTTATAAAACCGTTTTATGTCCCTATCACAATGTTTGGCGTAAGTATTTTATTTGCAAATAAAGGTGCATTTTTTTCAGTTTTGCATCCATCCCTAATTGCAAGCCCATAGTTTATAAAGTAACAGTGTTATACCCTCTTGACATAAATATTTAAAAAGTTCAGTCCCTAAGGTAACTGTTTATGTTTTTTTTTTATTGTATATGTAAAAAAAAAATGTGGGAGTGTGGGAGGTAATGAGTTAATTTAATGTGTAAAACTAATGTATTTGTATATGTAAAATGCTTTAGGGTGTAGTTTTACTATTTGGCCACAAGATGGCCACAGTGAGTTTGTGTTCATGCGGAAGGACGCTTACAGGAAGCACTATGAGGCTGGGAAAATCACAATGATCGCGCTGTTTCTCATAGAAGCAGCAGACCATTGCGGGGGCTTAGATCAACAAACGGGAATGGATTTTCCCGTTCATTGATCTCCGGGTGAATGGGCGGCGGCGTGCACGAGCGGCAGGAGCGTGCGCACGAGCGGCGGTAGTGCGGAAGGAACGGATTTCTCCGTCCCTTGGTTTTATAAGGGTGGAAAAAGGGACGGAGAAATCCGTACCGCGGGGGGTAAAGTGGTTAAGGTCTTGTCATAAGGTTTTGTCTTAATTTGCGCCATTGGGCATGGTGTCTAGCCTGGTCCATTTATATGTCACATAGGACTTCCACGCTCGGTGTAACGTCTGGTTTGGTCCACCTACACGACACATGCAGCATTCAGTCCACAACTTAAAACCATGATGTAGTTCTGCCCAGCGGACCCTCTGCCCAGTGAGTTTTTGGATTGCCAGCCATATATATAAGGATGGGCAAAGAGATATAACAAATATTTTTTTTAGCTGTTACAGGATTATGCAAATGATATGTGCAAATGTATGCAAATTCAAAATGGACCGATCACATTCTATTTTGGAAGGTTTTGATTGGTCCCTTTTACAACCTTCATACACTTGCATACATAATTTACAAAATCCTGTATCAAATTATTTGTATCCTGACCTATATATGAATGCCAGAGAATGAAGAGCCAGGAGAAACACCTATTCAGGAGGGTACAGTTTTATGGTTGAAGTAATCAAAACCCCTCAAACATGACTGGATGTTTGAGATGAACACAGTTTCACTTCACTGCTCCATATCATTTATGCCCTTTAGCAAATGTTCCCTTAATAACTTTTCATACTCAGAGAACCATTTTGATTTCTGCGCTCTGTAAGGTACAGCTTCCCCCAGAAAAGAAAGACTATAAAAGAGACAATCTTTTCCGAGCATACAAGTCTCCTCACTAAGAAGCACACAAGGATGTGGCTATATTCTATGAGGGAAGTACGGAAAAAGTGACCGGTGGTGAAATTCTACACAATACACTCCACTGTCCTTGCCTACCTGTTGCTGTATGTAAATGATGCTGCAAGATATAGGTGAAATCAATGAGACAATTAGAGCTTCTCTGAAGGAAAAGGCAGACAAATTACAGCTCTGAATGGTATCTAAAGGGCAATTGGTTGCACACGCTTCATTATGTGGTACATCCAAATAATAATTATCTTTTGAGAAAGGTTGTTTAGTCATGCCAATAAAAGGGCAATGACCAGATTTCAAGGTTGAGATATCCTCTTTGATATAGAATGGCCGGGATAAAGGTTGTAGTCAAATAAAGGTTGCATTAGCATGCAAATGTGACTCTTGTGCAAACTCTACCCTTCCTCCAGGTGGATACATTGGTTAATTCTGGCCTCAATGTACAAATATGTATTGATTAGCGACTTTTTTAATAATGGGTGGACCTCGGAAATTAAACAAATCTTGGGTTGGTCACTTTGCTGATGACAAAGGCATTGATAGGCCAATCAGAAGTATTGTTGACATTATGGGAATGAGGTGTCCCCCAAGGTTATCTAAAGCAGACCTGAACGCAGAACTTCCTCTCTGTGCTAAAAGATAAGCAACAGCATAATAATAACCTTTAGAGAAAAAAAATTTCTTTGCAACATTTCATGAAAGCAGGCATAGGGGTAACAAATAAGCTCTTTACAAATAATTTCCTTTCTGGTGTAATTATCTTTACAAATAAGCTGCTCTGCCGAGGCAGCCGACTGACATTTCAGTTGTGATTAGACACAGATGAGGGGGAATTCGACAAGATAAACTCTCTAAACACAAACAGGGTGCATTTCTCTTTGTTTTCCTTCCGCCCTGTGCAAGAGTTCAGGCCACTATAAAGAGCACCTCCAGCATGCTAAATAATCAATACTGTGTCCCTTACATAAATATAAGGAACAGTTATTAAAAATTAAATGTACTTACCTGTTTTCCCCTAAATCTGAATTATTCTTAAACCCTACCGCTTGTGGCAAACCCACAGTTATTGCTTCAGAAAGAAGTCTGGAGCTCTGTGCCTTCCCCTCCCCTCCCCCCCCCCCCCCCCCCCCAACTGTGTTGCCATAGTCCACTCCCAGCTTGCAAGAACGTGAACAATAAATAAAAGGTGGGCTTCTAATCATACATATTACACTCTTAGCTCATGGAAAGCGCATTTGGTATAGCTGAAAAGATAAAAAGATATGTGTTAATTAAAATTGTTTTTTTTTTATTGTCCACGGTAGGTATGTAGACATATAGTAGAAATTCTAAACTAAAGTAAACCTGAACTGAAAATAAACTTATGAAATATTTAATTATCTATGTAGTAATAATGGCAGATAGACATTCCCAGAGTTTCAAATTCTTATTAATAATTTAAGGTCTGCATTTCTAACATTGAATTCTTAACAGCAGCCATGACAGTTTGATTTGCAATATGGTTCATTCAACTGCAAAACAAAATACCATATATTCAGCTTTTTGAAATTCAAATTTTGAGTGTAAAGTGGGGAGGTTGGCCTATCTGTTGGGAATATATAGAAGGCAATGTGTAAGGTGGCGCACTCTGCACCCGCCGGTGTCACATTGTGGGGTCGGCCAATCTGGGGGTCATAGGTTTTGGCACATTTTTAGGCCAAATGTGGAAGGGTCGGTGCGGCGCCTGTGCGGGCATATCTATGAAATAGCCGCCAGGAGACTTGGGCGCAGGGTAAAGCCGATATACGGCTTACCCTGCTCCTGCACAAGTCCCAGTGGTGCTAATTACTATTCCACATCCAGGCCACCATGGATAGTGGGGGAAAGATGTAATTTGGCTTTCAGCGATTTCTGGCAGTACAATACGTAATACCTATTATGGGCTTTAGTGGCGCCGGTTGCGTGCTCGATGCGTGGGAGTGCTTATCCACATGTATATAAAGCCTTTGGAACTTTTCAGCACTAAACTGTTATCAGCAGTGTTTCCTCAGCTAAATAGAAGGGTTTGGTTTCTATTTATTTTCCAGGACAGCCCTGGCTGTACTCACCTGCTGTTTGACTGTCTAAGTAAAATCAGAATAACAGTTTCAGAGTGTTAAAAGTGTGCTATTCACTCATGAAAAACAACATTTAGTAAAAGAAATGTCTGAATCATGGTATGAACTTGAAGCTGAAGTGACGATCATCCTAAGGCCCTGTTCAGACTATGTGCATTCCTAGCCGTTTTTACAGAACGCATACAGAAAGATTTTACGCATAGAAACGGCTACTAATGTTTTCTAATGGCCTCGTAAACATGTATGTCTATGAGACG
Organism: Hyperolius riggenbachi; assembly: GCF_040937935.1. Lineage (NCBI taxonomy): Eukaryota > Metazoa > Chordata > Amphibia > Anura > Hyperoliidae > Hyperolius > Hyperolius riggenbachi. The sequence continues at coordinate 233,118,741 of NC_090652.1, read as the reverse complement.
CATACGTTTCTCATCCCCATTGCTGCACGCAGTTCTGTGCGTCGCGCACAGAAACGGACGCAACGAAAGTCTATGGACGCGTATCAAAAACGCGTACTATTGCGTTTTAGCGTACGTTTCCCTCTGCGGCTACCATAATTTTTTTTTTCCCCGGGTCACGTGTGTGTGCAAAATGCAATAGAATACGCATTTGAACGCAAGAAAAACGCATGCATTTTTCAACTTGCGTACCTTTAAATTTATACGCGTTCTACAAATGCTGGCAGTCTGAACAGGGCCTAAGAGTAGGCACTTTATGGAGTCTGCTTTCTGATGAAGTTACATCTGGCCCTAAAAGCCCAGTCAAATTGCTTGCCAAGTAAAATATACTGTACAAGTAGCAAGATGCTGACTATAAACTGTAAAGTATCCGAGATAACATATTGCTGAGGAAGTAAATGTATCACTCACTATTATATATTAGGGTAACATTAGCGCATACTGTGTAAAAGTGATGTAGAAAATGTACGACCTTTCAGATTACAATTTAAAACCACTTGTCGGGCTCAGTGAGAAGTATAAGAAATACAAAAACATTTAGACCAAGTCATAAACATGAATGCAAAATTACTTGAGGTTACTAAACGTGAAATTACAATTTAGAGGCAATAAGATGGATATTTGAAGCAGTGGGTAAAAAATGCCCCAGGCTGAGGCACAGTCCAGTTTAACTGGCTTGTTTTTATAATTTGCTAGGATGAAGACAAGTCAGAAGTGCAATGAAGAGATGCAGACGCACACAGTTCTGAGTAATTGTGATTGGTCAAGAACGCAGCAAAAGCCTCAGGACCTGCGAGCTAAAAGAATGGCCCAGCTTAGTATCCAGAATGCAGCAAAAGCCCCAGAACCTGCGAGCTAAATGAATGGCTCAGCTTAGTAAAAGTACAAACTCTGAGGTTTCACACTGTAAACTGGCGGCAGCGATGCGGTGCGTCTGTTCCCACCGCACCGCATTGCACCACCACAAACAGCCCTTTGGGGAATAACGCGTTACTACGCGGTATTCCCCATCTGGCATTAGGCCAAGGAGGAAGTGTCGCATGCTTGCCGTCACTTTCTGCTTCGAGGTATACGAAAGTGCACCGAAGCATATTGTAAAAATACGCTTCCACGGAGGCTCTTGCGCATTCTATCCTAAAATGGTTCAGTTCCAATGTAAAGTTTAACTTTCCCCTTGGGAGTTAAACAGTTACCACCTAAAGGAACCAATTTTCGTGCAACATCAAAGTTAATAAAAATGTGTTGTTTGTATAAGTAGTCACCTTCCTGAATCAGCACTCGGTGGAACATGATTTGGCTACGGTCACAGCTGCAGGTCTTTTGGGGCAAGTCCACACTAGCATTTCAGATCCAGATCTCGCACTTGTTGGCAAATCTCTACTTCTCATTTGTCCTAATCTAAAGTCTCTTGCAGAGTGACTATATGAAAAAAAAACCTGCGGGGATAAATACTTATACATACCGTATCGTCCATATAAGAATATCTGCACATATGTAAATATTAAAGTTAACACAACTGTACAGATTGACTTCAGATAATTGCCTTCTCTAAATGAACTTATGATTTTGAAGAAACTTGAATGAAAACAATTATTAACAGAGATGGTTTGTTTAACGACAGAAGGAATCGAGACGCCAAACAGTGACATTCAGCCACATGGCGCTCCGCTCACAGAGTCATGAGGAATGGCACTAAGTGTGACCGTTACAAGGCTGGAAATGCTAATAAGCCTATCTAGTGACATCATAAACCACCAGACTGTAGGTCAATTGTTTCCAGAATGTCATCAGCATCCTAAAATTGCTATTGTTATCCTAATGACACACATTTCTGGGGAGAATCTTATTGTTTTATTTCTCCAGAAGCCATTTAAATTGTGAAGGTGAGAGGGGAGGTAAAAACCACGACTTAAAGGGAAGGGAGCTTTGGAAAATAGCATAGCTAAATCTTGTTAACAAATCCCCAGATGGCTCATAATTTTGCCAGTAATGACATCTGAAGTGGTCAAAGCATTTGTGTTTGAATGTCTGCAGGTCCAGACTTATCAGGTGACAGCCGCCTGCAGTAAAGACCACATCCGCTTCGTCAGTTATATTTCAAAATAAAGAGAAATCTGCTTTTTATTGAACTTCCTTCTCTGCAAATGTCATGTTGTGCTGCTTTTCTATAACATCAAAAATGTTCTCTCTCTGGGAAGGGATAACTTGCTAGTTTTCACTTTAATATCTGAGACTTAATCTTGGCAGTACATTGCCATAGGAACCAGATAGTTCTGATTTGGGTTAAAACCCAAACGTGTTCCTAGCCCTGTCTTATCCGTTCCTTTACAGCCTGTTAATAAATTTCAAACCTGCAGGGTTCTTTCACACCAAAAAATGCCAAAAAGTACCTGCAAAACGCAATCCCAAACACTTTTTTGCAATTTTTACTATGTTGGCTTCAATCGCAATGAAGGAAAAATGCAGCAGAACTACAATTGCCTTTTTAGAAAATCACAAATGCATTCAGTATGAATGCAGACCCACGAATCCAATTGTAACTGTACTGTCCTTACGTTTGGAAAATCGAAAACCTTTTAAAAAATGAAACGGAACACAGTTGGTGTGAAAGGGCCTGTAATCTCCCAACAAAAACGTTAGATACAGAGAGATGGGGGGTCCCGTGCGCTCCTCACTAAAACCAACACAAAAAAACAATAGCTGAAATTATTACAAAAGATGGATACAATTGGATCACTATATACCTTAAGAGTGTTTGCCTCAATAATCAGAATAAATATAGAAACAGTATAGCGCTCAACAACCTAGTTCCAAGATTACAAAAAAAGTATCCACATATTTATGACACATAAAACTATTAAATGACAGAACCAGTCCTATGTTTACAGGGAAAGAAGCTAAAACAACTAAAAAAGTCTCTACACTTCCATAAATGTTCAATACTCGGTTCCTGCATTCAAATGTCACATAGAAGCCACGTAAACCAAAAAAGAAACCTGTCCAAAGCCCCATCCATCAAAACCATGAAGGCCACGTAAACCAAAAAAGAAACCTGTCCAAAGCCCCATCCATCAAAACCACGAAGGCCACGTAAACCAAAAAAGAAACCTGTCCAAAGCCCCATCCATCAAAACCACGAAGGCCACATAAACCAAAAAAGAAACCTGTCCAAATGTCACATAGAAATCTTCAGTTCAGGGTTAAGAAACTTTATACCCTCACAAGATTCAAGGGCCAACCAGCAATGATCAGCATATGCGCTTGTGACACTAGTCAGTGAAATCCACACGAATCAGCTCGCCTTGCTCATAGATCTTCAATACTCCGGTCATGCAAACAAACATATAGCCATAGGGTAATATTGTTTGGCACAGATTGTTGTTTACCACACCCACTATAAGCTCCAGTGGTTCCCTAAATTTATATAGCACCCAGTGTGCCTCCACCCGATTTCAACAAAGCCTCTCACCATATGTATGTGCTGACCCAGCACAGACCAGCCAATGCACGTTTTTATTTGTTCAGCCAAAGCGTATTGCACACCAAGATCTTCCTCCAAAATTTAAGAAGAGCTCTACATAGTGTAATTATGTTTATTAAATATAAAAAAAATTAAGAGTGCACTCACAAATTCCAAATAGTCAATGCGCATTTCTAAAAAGTCCTCCACATGTGTTAACGTCTCCTCTGCTCCGTAGGCACCGCCTAAAAACGTTAGATAGTTTATGGATTCTCATCTACTCCTCGACTCCACCGTTGGCACACAAAGACCCTCGGAATATATCCAATAAGGTCCCGTGAAATGCGTTGTTCTTTCTGGTGTCAATAAGTGCGACCCAACATATCCTGGAGATTTCCTATCTGCGTGGAGACGGTATCCTCCACTTGCCTGATACTGTGGTTGCCTATCAGCAACCCAGTTTTGTAAGTGGTATTTGTCTTATTTGTTATCCCATTGCCTGAAAATACTACAGTATTTGGTGCTCTTGGAGTTCTCTCTACCTTTTCTCCCTCCCGGACCCCGAGATTCGTCACACAAATTTCATCCACCGTGGATACCCTTCATGATATTGAAGTTTATGCATGTGCTTGTCCTTTGAGTTGTATGCTCCTGGCCTGTATTAGATAGTGAAAACACGATCAAGATTTTTTCCTGATAACGTGCTTTTACCCCTTATCATTGCATTAGTAAAATCCAGTATTTGTCTTGACTCTTTATACCTAAAGGCCGTACCCACTGACTGTGTGATTTGTTTGTCTACTGGCGATTTTTTGAGTGGCAAGCAAATGTTTCCACAATCTTGCGATGTGGGTACGGGTGCGTAATTATGCGAACTACTTTTGGTGACACACGGCGATAATGACCAGCACACAGATCGGATATTTAGGAACTCCAACGGCTCCACACAAAGTACCACAATCGCTTGACTTCCTGTTCGAGTCTGCCGCGTGACGTTGCACGTGCCTGCCCGCAGGAAGATGGATCGGGAGACTGCTTGTCATCGGGGGAAGTCGCTGGAATCCATCTTCCTGGGTCGTCAGGTGAATATAACCAGTCTAGAAAAGTTTCTACATTTGAATCTTAGTCAGTAGAGTGACTAAATTCAACTACGGCACTGCAATGCCCCATCCTGTGCATTGACAGCATGGCTACTCCTGTTGAAACGAGTTCTGTTTTATAAATTAAATCAATTTCCATAGAGCATTGCTGCAAAACACAGCAGGGAAAAAGGAACATTTACTTTTATGTAAGCCATGGTACGAGAACGTCTCCTCTTGACACTGACGGACGCAAATTAATAGAAAGTGTAGCATCACATTAGACTTTTGTGGGGTCACTATACAAACTGGTATGAAGGAAAATCAGAAGGACACTCTGATCAAAGCACCATGTGAGCTCAGATGACAAGAATGTGTGTTTAATGTGCACGGAGGAGAGGGCACTTTGCCGAACAAGACGTCTCAGTAGAAAGTACAGACTGCAGACACCAAAGCAAGGTTAAAATCAAGCTGAGGTTTGGTAACATTAAAAATAACATGCTGTGCTACATCACCCCTATTTCTTAAAGACATGACTGGAGGAGACGCTATGGGAAGGCTTCGTGCTATCACAGGGTGAGATGGCTGACTAAGTGGAGCAAAGGAATATAATACGAACTTCACACCGACAGTTTTCTGCCTTTATTTCTTATATGTGACAGTCTTCTAAAACCGCAAACTCAGGATCAAGGTAAAAAGGCTCCACTTTCAAACAAAATTGCTACAGGCGTTTTTACAGCTATCTCTCAGACACATCAGGTTTGAATAATATCCTGAAATGACTTGCGTCTCCATATCAGATCAAATTAATGTTCCAACTGTCCAGCACAGCAATGCGTTTCCTTCTTTAATGGGCTCCTGGTTTTATAGGACTTATAAAGCAAACAGTAGTGAGCAGGAGTCTACTTGTTGCCCACACGGACCGTAAGCAGTCGGGTTTATCCAGTTCATAAAAGTTTTGAGGTCTCAAAACAATAAAAGTGTCAAGAAATTCAAGGAAACAAGGCAATATTATTGGATTTAAAACACATGAGAGTCAGGCACCTTTGATTTAGGCACAAGTAGAACTTTAAAGTGGTATAAAACTCAAAATAAAATGTTAGCGCTAAAACATTAAACACAGTAAAAAAAAAATGAATAGAAAACAAGGAAAAAAATGGGTTAATGTCATTCCAAGGCATATTTACACTTCACTGCAGCTAACTGATAAGGTTGCTGTTGCAGGACAAATGATCAGATTTCACTTTTTTTAATTAAGGAATTACTAAGCAAACAAAGTAGAGATAGAGAGCGAGAGAGAGAGAGAGAGAGAGAGAGAGAGAGAGAGAGAGAGAGAGAGAGAGAGAGAGTTCTCTGCTTTCACCTTGGATACAGCAGAAAAATGTCTGCATTGAAACAGCTTAGTATTAGCTTAACACAATCTGATCATTTCAGTACAGCAATGGCAGTCTTATCAATTAGCTTAAAGGAGTCATCATTCAAAAAAAGCTTCCCCCCCCCCCCTCTACTTACCCGGAGCTTCCTCCAACCCCTTGCTTCTGACATGTCCCACGCTGACAGCTCCGCTCCCAGTCACCGGCCCGGGGTCCCCGGTAGTGCAGAGGCCGACCTCCTCCAGTGCGCCTGCGTGAGCGCCGCTGTCAATCAAGTCAACGTTCTCCACGGTGTACTGCGCAGACGCAGTAGTTCTGCGCCTGCGCAGTACATCTTGGACAACATGGACTTAATTGACAGCAGCGCTTGCGCAGGTGCAGTAGAGATGACCTTGAGGTCGCCTCTGCACTGACAGGGACCCCAGGCCAACGAATGAACACGGAACTGCGGCGTGGGACATGTCAGCTGCAAGGGGCTGGAGGAAGCCCTGGGTAAGTAGAACGAGGGGAGCTTTTTTTGACTGATGACTCTTTTAAGAGTAAAGTAGACTCTACCCTGTCCTCAAGGCCCACCAACAGTGCATGTTTTGTGGAAATCCACTGAGGTAGTTAATCAGCTCGGCTGAGACACTAATTACCTCACCTGTCAATGTGTGCAGTTTTCTGTAAAACATGTACTGTTGGTGGACCTTGAGGATAGGGTTGGGGAACTCTGAAGTAGAGGTTTGAGTATTAACCCTTCAACCCTTCCAGGAACTTCAAACTCATTTATTTATTTTTTTCCTATTAGTTCGATGTTGTGTTTAATTCCTTAGACCCTGGATATAATCTGAGCTTCATCCCTCTTTAACAAGCTAGAGGGGCTGTCACTAAGATACATTTAAATGTATAATGTATTTAAATACAGTAGAGATGAATCTGGACTTCAAATATTTATTGCATGCATTCAGGGATCAACGTAAAGAAAACAACTAATCCTAGGTACACATGCAATTTTCTGGCAGATTTACCTGCCAGATTGATTATTTCCAGCATGTCTGATCTGAATATCGATCAATTTTTCATTTTTACAATTTTTTTATCGTTTTTTTCAATTTCCGTTCAGTTCTATGAAAATTGATCAAAAAACGATCACAAAAAATGATTACATCAATTATAGGAAAGCTGAAAAATCTATCAAAATTCAGATTGGACATGTTGGAAATAATCGATCTGGCAGGTAAATCTGCCAGACAATTGTATGATGTGTACCTAGCATAAGGGACCTTCCAAAGGATTTGCATTTGTTAATGAGAGCAGGCTGGAAAATCACCATGGTTAGCCAAGCAACATAAAACATTATGATGAAACATGCAATGATCATAAGCTTCAAAACTGGCATTCATACATTGTAATGACATCTTGTGAATACATACTACTGCAGTCAAGCTTAACGTATAATGTTCATTATCATCCACTTCAGGAAAAAGACTATTTAAAATGATCAGCAATATACATTCCATACTGTAAATCTTCATCCGACACGTCTACTTTCAGGTAGCTACTACCCTTTCTCAGTCACAATAGTACCACTATGATCCAGCAGATGCACATAAGGTGCCAACCGATGGATCCCAAACGTACAAATAAGTGTGGGGAAGCAGAGAGGAGACCTCTGATATTAGAATCAACCAATCATCCCTTTCATTAGCATTTCTTTTTTTTATTGCCTACGTTTTTTTTAAAGTTGGACTTACCGTATTTTTCGGACTATAAAACGCTCCTGACCATAAGAAGCACCTAGGTTTAGAGGGGAAAAATATATAGATTATGAACCCTTTGTACCTCTTAGGTCTCCCTGTGTCCCCCTTGTGTCTGTCTCTAACCTCCTTGTGTCCTCCTCTGCAGGGGCACAGTACATGGAGCCCCCAACATTGCAGTAGGTTGGAGGTTTTGACTCCCCCCCCCCTCCCACAATTTTGGGGAGAAAAAGTTAGTCTTATAGTCCAAAAATACAGTAATAATGCATTAGTTCAGGCAGTGGCAAAGCTAATGAGCTATGGACCCCCTTGTAAGTTCTACATGAGGCCCCCTCAAGCACTCTATACAGTAATTCTCGAAGCTTTATGGCCCATTCACACACGATTAACGTGCGATTTTGCTAGCGCTTTGCATTCCTCAGTGTGAACAGTGACTAATCTGTGTCAGTAAGCACTTGATGTTCTGATGGTGCCCGTAGAATGGTAGGTCCATCACACACATCCCTGTTATCTGCCTAGTTAACTTGCTCTGTATCTGTTCACCCCTTTGAACTCATCCCTTCTCTTGTGTACACATCATCACATAAAACACTAGTGGTACAGACTTTATTTTCCATTAAAATGGGAGAGAAAACATTGTTAGCTTCCGACACTCTGACACCTTGCATAATGTATAGTATACATGGAAACAGATTAATTCTGAAAATACAGAAAAGAAATAAGGGACTGATGTCGGTATGCAATATTCAAGGTGAACTCACCAGAATAGGCTTTTACAAAAACGATGGTAAAAGGTTTCTTACTTAAGAAAAGGAGAGCTAATACATTTTTCAAGGGCAGGAGTGGATTCAGCAGACTTCATAAATCCATGTAAAATGCCGCACACACGTTTAAGGGAAAAAATAAAAAAACTAAAGCAGGTTTCCAGGCAGCAAATAATTACAATATTTGGGCAAGACTCATCCATTTTTGAGCGGTTGTAAGGAAGATGGCCCAGAGCTATGGAAGGCAGTGTTGTACTTACAGATGGACTTATTAAACATTGCAACATCGCCTCTTGCCGTACTTCGCTTTTTACACCATATCCTCATCTTGCCGGAATATTTTAAAGCCGCCTTTTAAATATTTTATTACAGCAACTGCCTGGACTGGATTTGTTATTTAGAATTCCAAATGAATAGGTTAATCTGAAAGAACCTCACGGGCTGAAGCTTTTCCACCATTCACTGTCACTTCTCCATGATCAAAGGCACTTACTTGATTTACTTACTTAAAGGCTGGAAATAAACTCGGCACCAGTCGCTGGGTGACTCCAGGGGAAAAAAATGGCTATTAGGGGATAAATATCCTAATGCTTGTTATATCTCAGTGGTACAATGAGCATGAAATGCGGGAAAAATGTTCGCATTTTCCACGCATCTTTTATCAAATTATTATCAGGCTCCCATTAACATTAGCTTCTTCACTACTGAGGGCGATGCATTGAAAACCTGCTTAATGTGGGATTGTCAGACACAAAATCAAACTCCATTTACCCACTGCTCTGCGTCTGTTATGCTGTCTGCAACCTGACCCTGTATTCCAATATAACCAAAAATGTTTCTGCTGTAATAAATCTTATCTCAGTCAGCCTGGCTCTATTAGGTATATAGCCGACGAGAAGGAAGCTTGTCATTTTCCCTCCCACATTCCTGCTCCTTATTGATTGGCTGAGGGCAGCTCAGTGAGCTGCTGAAATTGGATCTATGCTGTGCTCACATGTGCTTACAAAGCAAGCTAGATATGACGGTGCAGTTTCTAGGAGAAAAAACACAGTAAGAGAGGAAATGACATCATGATTGACTTCAGTACGAGGGAATTAAGGAGGCTAACGTCTGAAACGTTATATTTGCTATATAAAATTCACTGAAATCAAAACATGGACAGTACAATACATCTGTTTTGTAAGTAGAACAAGTATTTATCAACTTCTATATGTGTTTTTTCCTGGAATAAAATGGCTGACCCCTCTGTTTTAATGCAAAGTTTGTGCAAATTCATTCTTATGGTAGAGGAGTCTGATTTTTGAAACCCATTAGAGTTTCCTAAGTGAGTCCAGATTTTTCTAAAAAGGCAGCATGTCTTCATGTATTGTTTGAACAAAACAGACAGGCACTAAGTACTTAATGCATAATTGAGAACATTTTAACATTCTTTCCAGGAACACTGTACAGTTGAGCAGGTACACAGATAAATGCCTTGCAAAAGTAGAGTTGTATTTAGTTCATCCCTTATCATTAGGCACATTGAGCACAGCAAATGATTCTGGGTACCCAGTTTCACAGTAATTTTCCTGGTTTCAGCATCAGGAACACTACCAATAGCTATACGTTGCAGTATATTGGTGTGTAGCCATGCCCTCCCAGTGATGCTTAGTCTAGGCTGTTTAGCTATGCAGAATTCTCCTCTGAGAGCATCCTGGTAGACCGGGCACTCTTTTCACTGGCGTCAGACTTCTCAGAAACAAACATTCCGCTGAGCTGTACCTGACAGGACAAAATATATCACCTTTGATAAATTTCAAATTGTCAGGGTGATGAAAGACTTTACAATGGGCAAACACTTACTAAATAATTTATAAATGATTATTGTAAAAACATAAACAAACAGTTTTATTTTTACTACAGTTCCTCTTTAATTAGATCCCTCAAAAATGTACCTAAGGGCTGGTACACACCATGCAATTTTACCATCATATTAAATGGACATTTCCTATAACTCACTTATTTCCAGCATGTCTGATCTGCATCTAATCTAGAAAGGGATCGATTTTGAGATCAGTATCGATCCTTTCTTTGTTCTGGAGCAGATCGGACATGCCGGAAATTATGGAACGACTGAAAATTTCAATCTGACAGTAAAATTGTATGCTGTACAAGGCATAAGACCTAGGGGTCATCAGACTGGCTGGCTCTAGTGGAGATTAGATTGTTAGCTCTTCTGTGGACCAGTGATGTGATTATGGACTCTATGAAGTGCTGCAAAAGATGCCAGAACTATATAAATGCACATTAAAGAGGAACTGTAGTCAACATGCATTTATAAAATTGCTATTTTTTTATAATATTCATGTAGAAATGTGTTTGCCCACTGTAAAATCTTTCCTCACCCTGGTGGGATGGAAAGATGATTAGTCTGGGGTTTCGGAATGGGGGGGATGTGGGGAACCAGTTTTATGTTAAATTTAGTTTTGTTAGCATTAATTAATAGAATACAACGCAATATAATGCAAGTCTGAGAATAATTTGTACTTACCATCAACAGAGAAACTACTTATATGCCCCCATGAGAAGCTGCGTTGGAAATTATGTGGATTATAATTAGAGAATTAAAAACACTGTTTACTTCGATTGCACTATTCAGATATGTTATTATTGGTATATGCTGTTAATGGATATTTTCTCAGGCATGTTCATGTTTATCTGTTTATAATGGAAAACTTGTTAGCATGTAAAGTGAATTATTGTATAATTCTGAATTTGAATGACAATTTCTGTTCACTACTTGCTACTTCAATAAAAAGATATTAAAAAAAAAAAAAGATTGGGAACTCTTTGATGTTGACATGACTGCTGGATGCCTATTTCTGACTAACTATGTACAAGTTATGATATGGCTAATCTGCACAACTGTATTTTTTCATGTTTATAAACCAGCATTGCCAAATAAAGTGAAAATAAATAGTCATTATCCTAAAAAAAATAAAATCTTTCCTCACCCTGATTTACATTCTGAAATTTAGCTCTGGTGGCGACATCTTTACTGCTGCTGTGGAATGTTTGTCTCTGAGAATTCCAAAGCCAGTACAAAATATACCTGGTCTCCCAGAATTCTCATGTAAGGGGGGGGGGGGTTCTGCATAGCTAATCAGCCTAGGCTAAACATTCCTGGGGTTGCGGGGCTACATTTAATATACAGCAAAATATAACTATAGGAAATGTCTCTGATGATGGAACCAGAGAAATGAACATAATAGTAGGTATCTTAAATAATTTGCTGATTAAATTACGTAAATTGTTTTATTCCCGCTAAGACAAGCCAGCCAAGTATCACAAATAAATAAAATAACAGAGTTCCCATTCACATGGCTCCTTTACCACTTCTTCCCTGCATGAACGAACACATATTCATTCGCAGATCAGGTAACCCAGCCAACTGATTGATTTTCTTGATGTGCCCTGAGACTTTATCAATTGCTGTTATATCTCGCAGATGTAAAGATAATTGAGAGCAGAGACTTACCTGCCCCAGCTCACTGGCTCTTAAGCGGACATCTGACTCCAGAAAATACCTCACCATTCAGATACATTATTTTTTGATGTACCTTTTAAGTGATTTACTCTTTACATCCTGAGCTGTATAAGAGATATAAATGCTCTAAAAACTCCGGATGACTTCTTCTAACCCCACAAGTGCTCTGCCTATCGTAAAAACATGCAAGAGACAAGAATGTAACAAACTACTAAATGCATCTGCAGCGAGGCATACTGATGGCTGTTGTGCATAGGAGAAATTGTACCCCAGGTGATATGTGGCAATGATGAGATAAGCGTGTGTTTGTACACTGCCAAGCTAAGCTGTGGTCCTTTTTTTTCTTTTTCTGTCTGAATGAGTTAACCTTCAAGAATGCAAGTGATAGTTTTCTTTGATAGTTTCTTTCTTGTGAGAACCTTGTTGGACTATAGCATAACCATTACTGATATGATATTACAGCCATAAAACGTTTTCCTGCAGAGAACAACTTCTGAATGCAGGGGATAGATATAAAAAGGTCAATAGTTCATATATTTTAGCTCTGGGACACTTTAAAGACTGCCAGAGAAGAAACAATAACATATTAAATCTACTTTGTAAATATTTAAACATAAAATAAAACCTTGAGATACCTAAAAAGGTAAGTTTTAGGAGCAGGAGGACAGGTACAATTGTTTATCTCATAAGTTTATTTTCACCTCGAGTTCACCTTAAACTGGGTAGTTTTGTTTGCATCGAATGATTTAAAGGCACATACACATGCTAAAACAAATCTTGGCTGAGACTCATTCTGTGAGGTCTCTACTGAGAGTCTAGCATGTGTGCATGAGGTAGTTTAGTGAATTAGCATGCTAGAGCTAAGTTGCAAGGTGAGTGCTGTTTAACCCCCTCCCGACCGCCTAAAGCCTATTGGCGGTGGGAAGGTGGCACTTACAGGACTGCCTAAAGCCGATTGGCATCAGGTCCTGGAGGCGGAGATTAGCGGGCATCGCGCACGCGGATGCTGGGGACAGCTCTGTCACTTGGCTGTCCCCTTTAGTGACCCACAAACTGATCCCTCCCATATGGCTGACGCCTATGAGAGGTGATCAACACTGATTGGATGTGGGGGAGGGGAGGATATGTGGGATAAAAAATAAAAAAAGACAATTTAAAAAAAAAAAAAAAAAGAATAACATTAAATATATAAATCGCAGCACCAATCAGATGCCACCAACAGAAAGCTCTGTTATTGGCAAGAAAAGGAGGCAAGATTCATTTATGTGCAAGTTGTATGGCCCTGCAGTGAACTGTTAAAGCTGCAGAGTGCTCAATTGTAAAAAATGGCCTGGTCACTAGGGGGGGTGTAAGCCTGTGGTCCTCAAGAGGTTACACTTTAAAGGTTTGTTTGATTTTTTTGATAGTTGCACCAAGGCACTGTTGTTTCATTTTTATGTTTCCTTTGTCTTGACAACGATAATACAAAACGATAATACAAAACTTAACGAGGTACCGGTAATTGAAATATTGAAAAATAACACAGATGTGTTAAATAAAGGTATTTCCCAAGTTAAATCATTTATTTCAATGCCTTTTTGAAAATCTTTTTTCTATTGCTTACAATCTGCTTTAAAAGCAGCCTTTTTTTATAATTCCTGTATAGACCGTAATGGCTTGTGTTGAAGCAATCCTCCAGAAGGTATCTTATGCCTCCTGTTGTGTTACCAATTACAAACAGTACTTCCCCAGGCAGAATCCAAAAATTATATTGTCTTCAAAGATAAGTCAACTATCTTTGGAATGATTAATCAGCCTCTCTCCCTATCTACCTCTCAGATATTCTTTTTATATACAAACATCTTAAACTATACTCTTTTTAACATTTGTACCCACTTTGCATCATTTTAAAGCATCAGCAACTATGACTCAAAATCCGGTCCTCCAGCCTGGCGGGACACTGACGTTTTAATGTCTTTCTAATAAAACTGTTTTATTTTTATTACTATTGATGATTCCTCGAGGTGGCTTCTTTTTATGTGAAAATAGTTTTCTGAATAGGAAGCAGAGACCGGAGAGCTCACCAGAATCTACAAATATTTGCAAAGAATTTACAACCTTCTAAGAGATTATTTTTATCATTATTCCAGTTAACTTTTTTTTTTTATTTATGCCTTTTTTATTACCATAACCCTGAAGTTGTAGTTTTAAACTAAACATATAATAAAGGTGGCCATACACACATCAATTTTTCCATTCAATTCCCTGCGAATGAAAATTGGACGTGAATCAATTTCTTTAAATATTTGATCGATTTAATTTCTATTGATTTTGATCAATAAATGGTCAAAATTTGGCCTGATCCAATTCCATTTTTTCTCCTAATGTTTCTCCTAGGAGATAATTTTTAGCTTCTGTTTAAAATAACTTTTCAGCACACTGCAATTGGAAAAGTACCAAAAAGTAGGTGAAAAAGTACTGTCACATTTATTCTGAGTATTTTCTTGCTTGCTGGTGGCCTAAAAGGCATTTTACTGATAAGATGCAAAATATCACGCAGGAGAAAACTAGTGAGAAAAAGTGAATTGAATCAGGATCATTTTTAGTTTTGTTTTTAGTCTAGTCATTGTTAACCTGTGTAAAGTCTTGAGTAAAAGGTTTATCTTCAAGTCATAGTGATTGTTTTGATTTTTTCTGGACAACCCGAATCTACATCTTTGGAGATTGTAAATATCCAGCAGTAAGCTACTACAGACCTACTTTAGAAAAAGATATAAACACAGTAACAGAGTAACGCCAAGCTTCAAAAGATATAGGTCATTCATTACCTGTCTTCAGCATGCCATATGCATTATTGATCAATGTGCTTGTGACAAGTGTTTTCAGACTAGCAGCAATGAATCAGATTAAAGAGGACCTCCAGGCTGATATACAAAAACTTGCAGCCTTGCTGTAAGAAAAAGATATTTACCTGCGGTGTGATGTCCAGTGAAGCTGTCCTGAAGACCCCGCATCACTCCACTTCCAGCACCTGGCCCACCTTCCCTCTCTCCTCAGAGAAAAAATGACCAGCTATTTACTGCAGTAGAGAGGGGAGGTGGGGCCAGGCGCCGGGAGTGGGGTGATGTGGGGTCTTCAGGACAGGTTCACTGGACATCACAAGGAAGGTAAATCTAACTTTTTCTTACAGCAAGGTTGCAAGTTTTTGTATATATCAGCCTGGAGGTCCTCTTTAAGGCCCCGTTCACACTTGCGTTTTGGCAAGTAAACGGACCGGATCCTGATCGGATCCTGACCTGATCCTGATCAGAACCGTACGGTTCCGATCCGGAGCCGGTCCGTTTGTATCAGGCATGCATCAGGCTGCCATCCGGAATTAGGTTCCTCCGCTGTAGGCCTCACCTCCACCTCCCGACATACTGCCAAACAGCTCCAGCACGTGTGTCACTGCTGCTCCACTCCAGACATGCTTTGTCCATGTGTCCCCATCCGAAATGGCCGCTTGGATATGCATAGGAAGTGGGGTAGAACGTCAGGTTTTTGTAGGCAGTGTGTTCTGTGCCTTCCGTTCCCCAATGGTTTCTGTGTTCCTGATGGTGCTGTCAGGCTCAGGTCCGGCTCCGGTCCGGGTGCGTGGGCCAGAGAGCCGGACCCAAAAAATAACGCATGTTGGAAAAGAGTCCGGAGTCCGGATCCGATCCGGCTCCGTACTGTACGGAACGGACACGTGTGAACGTCCACATAGCCTTTACATTGCTATGCGGAACGTACGTTCCGTTTGTACAGTATGCGGTCCGGATCAGATCCGGAAAATCCGGATAGCGAACGCTAATGTGAACCGGGCCTAAGACCTGCACTGGTAAGAAGTTGAACAATGTTTATTTGTTAACCTAAAGCAAACTACTCCGGTGTTCAAATAGGAACATATATACTGTTTGTTTTGCATGTGCATGAGTGAGTGTGTGCGTGTGTAAAATGTTCCCACTCCCATTTTAACATAGCACAAATAAAGAGGGTAGTGAGTGGGGCTTTGCAATAATAAAAGGATAGTGAGATTAAAGCAAGCCTGAAGTTAAAACAGCGGTGGGGAAGATTTCCGTGTGTCAGAATGCCCCACACTATGTTTTTTTTGAGGGGGGGGGCAATCAAACTTTTTGTCCTTCATTTGTAAAATGGCGCTGATCACAGATTAGTTTCCAAATTGGCATTTTGAACACAGAATTCTGCACACAGGCATTACAAGAATTGCTCATACACAAGAGAGTAGGTTTCCTTGTAATGTGTAATTTGTGGAATTATGCTGGGAGGTGCAGAGCTGTGGCTAGTGATGGAAGGGGCCAGTTATTTGTGAAGCGGACAGTATTAAGGGGAAAGGGAGGGAAAAACGAACCAATGGGCATCACAGTGAGTATCAGAATATAAAGGGAATTGCATTACATAGCTATTTCAATGTGTTCGACAGTCGGAGTTGAAGGTTTCATAAACTAAGGAGTCGGAGTATTGTTGTACTGACTCCACAGCCATATATATATATATATATATATATATATATATATATATATATATAGCCATATAGTGCCCGGAGGAAACCCACACAGACACGGGGAGAATATACAAACTCCTTGCATATGTTGACTTGGATGGGATTCGAATCAGGGAACCAGCTCTGCAGAGGCGAGAGCGCTAACCACTATGTCACCGTGCTCCCCAACAGTCTTGCCTTTGATGTAGGATTTAAGCCTTTAACCAGGGTTCGAATCCTGGCACAAGCCAGCACATTAGACAGTAAGGAGTTTTTGGCTAAGGCTCCCTAATGATTCTGGTTGCCTGTAGAGCGTGTCCTAAGTGGCGCCCAGAAGCACTTTGAGTCCACCGGGAAAAAAGTGCAATATAAATGTTCTGTGTCTTGTCATGTCTACTAATTGCATACAGGAGGAGGTTCATACAACCAATCCTTCATCAATAGATGCTTGTGGGTTTGGGCCACACCTTTGTGCGTAGGATGGAACAATATATACAGTATTTATTTGAAATCCAATAATAAATCACTATGTTATTATTTTATCATTGCAGAACGACTGAATTCACAGACATCAACATGCTCAACAAGGGATACCACAGGCCAACATTTGCTTGGTCTCACTCAAAATGTATATTAATCATGCTACTTAACATTCATGAAGGCAATATTCGCACTCTGAATTATGTTTTAATTATCTTTTAATTGTGGTTCATTTTAATAGAATTTTGAGAGCTCAAAGTGAGACGCAAATGAAAGCATAGTTTCATATGTATAACATAATATAGGATAAAATTACGTCATATTTGGATCTGAATTATTTTCTCTATATTTAGTACATCTCCCCATCTGTCCCTCTTAACCGTTATGCTTATTACTGAATTCTATTATTATTATTATTATTATTATTATCATCATACTTTCCTCGGTTTGCCATTTTTCTTTCACTCTGTAAAAGAGCCATAAGAATCTATACTTCAAAATTGTTCAGCAATCTTAACAGTATTATTCTTAGGAATACCCTCAAGGACACAAAAGGGCACCAGTGGAGATCACTTGTAGCAGGCTGGATTTGGCTTTTCACTGTGGTTGAAGAGGGTACTTGAGTACATGATTGGCTGTGAGGATGACTTCCTGCCTTTTTTTCATGGTGCTGTTCCTATTATTTTAATTATTAGACTTGTGCGGCTTGTGTTTTTAGAGCTGCTCTACACTAGGAGATGCATCAAGCAAGGTTTAACAGAATTCAGCCCATCAATGTATACGAATCAGCTAGTTTGTAGTTAATATTTTTTGTCTCTTAGAAACTTGACCATCCTAGAGCAATTTGTGATGACTAAAACTGGTAGAAATGAGGTATATCTCTAAGTAGTCTGCAACCCTTCCTGCTTGTGTAGCACTGTTTCTGAGTGGCAAACAGAAAATGCCCTTTAAAGAGACACTGAAGCGGAAAAAAAAATATGATATAATGAATTGGTTGTGTACTTACTGTACTATAAATGACTACTAGAAGTTTAGCAGCAAAGAAAATATTCTCATATTTTTATTTTCAGGTATATAGTGTTTTTTCTAACATTGAACAATTCTATAATATGTGCAGATTACACAACACTCAGCATTCAAAATGATTCTTTCAGAGCAGTCTGTGAACTAATGACCTCTCCTCTGGCAGAAGAAAAGTAATTAGTTCAATAACACTTGAGATAATAAAAGTCAGATAACAGCCCTCTCCACGACTTTGAAAGTCGTAGAGCTTAATTGCTTTTTTGCATAGAGATAACAACTGGAGTTTCTTAACTCTTCCTGTATTGGAAACAATTAGACTGATGTATCTGATCTTAATGTTTTATTTCTTAGCTGTACTACACATACAAATCATAATATCATAATTTTTTTTCGCTTCAGTGTCTCTTTAACCTCCCTGGCGGTAAGCCCGAGCTGAGCTCGGGCTATGCCGCGCAGGGGGAGATCTCAGCCCCTGGTGGGGCGATTTTCATTCTATAAATTGCTGTTCGCGCAGCCAGCACTTTGCTAGCCGCGCGCACAGCTTGATCGCCGCCGCTCTGCGGCGATCGGCCGCACGCAGCGGCTGAAGAGGGCCCCCCCCCCCGCCAGAGCCCTGCGCTGCCCGGATCAATGAGTTCCGGGCAGCGCTATGGGCTGGATCGGGTCTGCCTGACGTCAGGACGTCGGCTGACGTCCATGACGTCATCCCGATCGTCGCCATGGCGACAGGAGAAGCCAAACAGGGGAACGCGTTATATACGCGTTCCCCTGTTTGCTATAGATGCCGGCGACGATCGGACTAGAGGGCCACATGCGCCCTCTAGTGGTGTTTCATGTAGCTACCACTCTGGTAGCTTTACATGAAACAAAAAAAAAAAAATTAAAAAAAAAAGGATTTTTTTAAAAAGGAAAAAAAAAATTAACCGCCAAGGAGGTTAAAGAGGAACTCCAGTGAAAATAATGTAGTAAAAAAAGTGCTTCATTTTTTACCATAATTATGTATAAATGAATTAGCCAGTGTTTGCTCATTGTAAAATCTTTCCTCTCCCCGATTTACATTCTGACATTTATTACATGGTGACATTGTTACTGTGGGCAGGTTATGTAGCTGCTCCTAGCTGTTTTGGCTGTTAGAGACAGCTGTAAACAGCTAATTCCTGTCTGTGAACATTGTTACATTGTGGCAGTTTGCCCAGAGTACCGAGGTACTCAGAGCTTCTTGTGGGAGGGGTTTCAGCACAAAATCAGTCATACAGCGCCCCCTGATGGTCTGTTTGTGAAAAGCATTCTATTTCTCATGTAAAACAGGGTATCAGCTACTGATTGGGATAAAGTTCAATTCTAGGTTGGAGTTTCTCTTTAAGCCACCAGCAAGCAAGACAATACTCAGAATAAACGTGACAATACTTCCTCACCTACTTTTTGGTATTTTTAATTGCAGAGTGCTGAAAATGTATTTTGAACAAAAGATGAAAAATGATCTCCTAAGAGAAACCTTAGGAGAAAAGGTGAATTAAATAAGGGTCATAGGCCCATATGCAATTACGTTTTTCACCTGAGTTTTCTCCTAGATGATATTTTAAAATGTGTCAATATAATGCCTTTTAAGACACCAGAAAGCAAAAACATACTCAAAATAATTTGACAGTACTTTTTTTACCTACTTTGTGGTACTTTTTTGTCGAAAAGTGTTGGAAAGTTATTTTAAATCGAAGATGAAAAATGATCTCCTAGCAGAAAACTCAGGTGAAAAAGTTAATTGCATATGTGCTATAGTGTGGCTGCAAACAAGAGAGGACTTCCTTGCACTGGTAGCGGGTAAAATACTGCTCCTCTACACAGGAGAATATTGTTCACAGGAAGGAGAGGGAGGCATACCTTGCACAGATGTATAAGGGGGAATATGATGCCCAAACCTTTTACTTAATATGGGGGGATAGCAATCTACACTGGGTTAGGGATTATACAACTTATGCTTATTGTGGTGGAGGGTAGGGGAGCTATGCAGCCACACTTGATGTGGTGTGTGTGTGTGTGTGTGGGGGGGGGGGAATTGAAAGATTATTTCTGACATGTCCAAACTGCTCCAGTTCAACAACAGGATAAATTTTGCTAAGTTATCTTGGTAAAATGTATCTTGTTATCGATTGGGAGCAGTTTGGAGATGTCCACACAATATGACTTCCCATCCGATTACCCATCAGTTGGATGGCAAATTGAATCATGTGCATCCAGCATAAGGGTTGAAGAGGAACTTCCGGATTGGCTTACGCGATTTCTGTACTGTCCAGGGAATCATATTATGACAGCCATCACAGTTAAATAGGATCCTTATTTTGAGTGACAGTCAATCTAACGAGATCAACTTAGAAATCTCAAAAAGAGCGAGGAAACAATTAGCTGCTGACTGCAACTTTAAAGTGGGATTGTCAGCAACAAAATCAAATTCCATTTACCCATTGCTTGTTATTTGTTCTACTTGCAGTCTAGCCGTCAAGCATTCCAATACAATCATAAATGTTTCTGCTCCTTTCTGGTACATTGCTGAGGAGAGGGAAGCTTGCTATCTCCCCTACTACATTCCAGCTCCTCACTGATTGGCTGAGGACAGTTCAGTGTTACAGGAGGCTGAGAAGGGAAATACACCTCTCCCTTCTGCAGAAGCTGCTGAAAAATGATCTATGCTGTGCTCACATGTGTTTACAAAGCAAGCTAGATATGACAGTGCAGTTTCTAGGAGAAAAAAAAGAGTAAGGAAGGAAATTACATCAGGATTGGCTTCAGTCAGAGGCAGTAAAGATGGAAAATGCCTGCAAACAGTTATCTCTTTATTTAGTATATAAAATGCACTGAAATCAAAACGTGGAAGGTACAATACATATGGTATGTAAGTAGAACAAGTATTTATCTAAATACACATGTGATTTTATTTTCCTTGGATTGTATGGCTGTCCCTGCTGCTTTAAACTAGCACTTTTTAATGCACACATTTCTTAAGTCTGTTTCTGCAGTACATTTTGTACTGGCAAGTAAAATGCATTAGATCTACAGTGCGTGCTGTTCATTCCATTCCTTCTTCCTGTAGTAAGCCTGTGTGCTCTTTGCGAAGGATCTCTGAGGTTTATTTCATGCAAGAGTTGATGAGACTTGGAGCAGTCCGGGTCTCACAATCTCAGAGGCAGAGCCATCTATCAGAGCCGCTCATCCATGTCCGAGAGCTGTCTCACCATGTCCATAAAATCCACAGGAAAGGAACCATCGCATGGCTGGCCATCAGAGCCGATACGGAAGCCTCACACCTCAGACACTCTTCATGTGACACATGATAACACGTTACTAAACACCGATACCCACCAGCACCAAACCTTGACTTATGTCACTGTTGTATCTGAAGGATTGCTCCCTGGCAGCTTCTCAAGGTAGAAACTCCCTCCCAGTGTGCAGCCATTTATATTTGTGGCAGCTGGCCGAGAGGTGACCTTGTGCTGTCATGTTGGACCAGTGTGGATTTCATTAAGTACAATTCAGGATCAGCCTCGTGTACAATACATGTCATTTGTCATTATAATTTAATCACTGAATAAACTGGCTAAATAAAGTCACATGGGGACTGTAATAGCTACAGGCATGTATATCTATAGGAATAACTAAAAAGACACATATGCCAAGATTTGTAGTTTGTATTTAACATTGTTTACTTGTCACTTGAAATGCATACGTATTGTAGGAAAATTACAGTCTATAATTGCATCTGAATACTATTTAGGGGCAATCATTGACATGTGCATACATGCCCAGTAAGAAATAATACTTCTCTTGTAAATATATAATACAGAAAAGTGTCCCAACAATATCAAAAGAATGATGTTCAGCTTCAACATGGTCAATTTCTGTCGCCCTTAAAGGGAACCTTAACTGAGAGGGATATGGATGTTTCCTTCTTGTTTTGTGAAAAAAACATCCCTGGGAGGGGGAAGCCTCTGGATCCTATCAAGGCTTCCCCGTGCTCCTGTGTCCAATGGCGGCAGTGACAGAGATCCCCGAACGGCGGGGATGTAAATATTTACCTTCCCAGCTGCAGCGCGGGAGCAGTAGCGGCACTCAGCTTGGAAATAGGCGCCTGCGCAGTAGAGTGGATCCGACTGAGATCGGCTATTTCCACCTATTTCCCAGCTGAGTGCCGCTTACTGCTCCCGCGCTGGAACAGGGAAGGTAAATATTGCACCGTCTGACAAATTGTCTGCTGTGCATTCAGTGGGCTGCACTGAGACCCCCGTGGGACGGAGGAGGATGGGGAAGCCTCAATAGGATCCAGAGGATTCCCCCTACCGAGGTGAGTACCCCCCAGGGGAAATTTTTGTTATTACAGAGTCTCTTTAAACGATACCAGTTGCTTCTCAGTCCTGCTGATCTCTTTGGCTGCAGTAGTGGCTGAAGCAAGCATGCAGCTACTCCAGTCTGACTTCAGTCATAGCACTTGATCTGCATGCTTGTTGAGGGGCTGTGGCTAAAAGTATTAGAGGCACAGGATCAGCAGGAGAGTCAGGCAACTGGTATTATTTTAAAAGGAAAATTCCATATCCTTCTCAGTTTAGGTTCCCTTTAAAGATCATTTAATGATGGTTAAAAAATTAGTGTTGGTGTTTGCAAAGTTCAACAAAGCTGATCCAAAACACCCGAGGTCTTCTGAACACCTCTCTTCAGCCCTTAAAGAGCGGACAGGGTCAGCAGAAGTTGCAAAACCGCCGTGGTGTTTTCTTTTCTTAAAGGGAACCTAAACTGAGCAGGATATGGATTTTTCCTTTTAAAATAATACCAGTTGCCTGACTCTCCTGCTGATCCTGTGTCACTAATACTTTTAGACACAGCCCCTGAACAAGCATGCAGATAAGGTGCTCTGACTGAAGTCAGACTGGATTAGCTGCATGCTTGTTTCAGGTGGTGATTAAGCCACTACTGCGGCTAAAGAGATCAGCAGGGCTGCCAAGCAACTGGTACCTCACCTGCGTTTCTTCATCACTAAGTAATGATTAGACAAGCTAACTCTAAAACAGTGACAGTTCAAGTGACCGGTTTAGTTCAGAGATTGTTTCAGAACAAGATGCATGGTGGTGTAGTGGATAGCACTCTCGCCTTGCAGCGCTTGAATCTCAGTCAGGGCACTATCTGCAAGGAGTTTGTATACTCTCCCCATGTCTGCCTGTTTCTTTTGGGCACTCCGGTTTCCTGCCCATTCCAAAAACATACAGATATGTTAGCTGGCTTTCCCCTAATTGGCCATAGAATATAATGGACATATGAGTATGGCAGGGATTAGATTGTGAGCGCCTCTGAAGGACAGTTACTGATAATATATACTATATATATACCACTGTAGAATATGTTGGTGCTATATAAATACAACATAATCATGAAATGGGACTTATCCATCCCATCAATAAGATGGGATGGATAAGTTTAGGGGAAGGTTAGATTACATAGTTAGTGTCATATTGTCGTGCTTTGTTATACTGTCAGCAGTGCACATTTATGTGCTAAAATAACCATCTCTCCCTTTTTGGAACTAGTAGCTGTACATAGGAATTCCAAAAAGCAGCATGGGATAAAAATAGCTCTTTGGTCCGCCACCTTGTAGCCCCTCCCCCAGCATCTGCCCGGTTTGCATATGCCTAAAAATGGCTCTGGATATCCATTTTTAGATTTTAAGCCTGATAATGGACCTGCCACAGATTGAGAGATAACCGGATACTACTATATATGACAGGACAGAATATATACAGTATATAGAATGTCTCTATCTCCGATCTCCACGTAGTACTATAGTATCTTATCCAGCTGCCCAGTTGTTTATTTTATTTAGTATTTATTATGTATTATAATTATTTATTGATACAAAACATTTGCATTAATCTAATTGATTTTTCAACCATATAAAGCCACCACTGCGTTGTACAATCTTCCTATTCTTGTCCACAGTTTTATTCTGTTTATATAGTTAAACAAGTTAGAGTCCCAATCACTTGACCTCTCCTGTCTGATGAATAAACTGAGTTGGCTAAAATGATAATCTGTGATAAACTGATGTTGGAGAATATGCCGCGGTCAGCATTTCACAAAGGTGTACATGGAAAAAATGCTGTATGAGAGCAGGGACATTAAATATGCATGGATACTGAATTGCCACAGGTTTAGTGGCTATTTCATATTCACTGGAGTTATGTGTATTTTAGGAGCAGAGTTTTATTTTGCACCATAGGTTTTTTTTGCACATAGCAAGGCCTCCAGTTATCCATGACATCTAATTTTATAGTCATCATTCCACATTTTACTATCACACAGAGCTGCATCTAATTATCTCTCTATGGTTTTATTAAAACAGAATCATTTAGCTCGTGGTCGTGGGAAGAATATCTTAGACAATTTGTCTGTAACCGTTAGTATAGCACTGCTTGTTGAGCCTTATACAGAGATGACATTTGTGAGCAATTGCTGTGAAATGTAGACACCTGGTCTTGTGGGAAGGCTGCATTGGCTGCAGTCTAAAGATACCTGCAGAAAACGATGGCTTTCCATTTGGACTTTGTTGATCAAAGTCATCGTCCCCTTTGGGGACTTCCGATATTGGCGCATATTCATTTAACTGCAGAAATAGGTTGCACATTGCAATTTTACTCACTTTTTACAAAAGTTCGGCAGGACACGACATGAACTTCCTAAATTTCTACCTTGTAGAATTCGGTCTTAGGTAGATATCAAAGGAAACAAGAGAGAATGCTAGCAGCTTAGTGCAATATCCTATATAATAAAATGCCTGTCGCTGCGTTTTCCTGTGTCTGAGTGCACGCACTCATGTGTGTGCACGTTCATGTATCACGCCCGTGGGCACCTTTAAGGAGCTGGCCTTTAACGAGTGTGATTGAAAACTTCTTAGGCACCGGTATTGACCTGAAGAAGCAGGCCAATACTAATGGTTTATCCTTCTGAGAAGGTAAGACCTTACACTTCTCTTCTATTCGTATGTTATATATAGCCCCCAGATTACCTGTCTTTCGGCTTCTCCCTGCACCCAAATTTGCAACAACTCTTTTTTGGGTGTGCCTTCACCTCTTTATTTCGTTATTTTTTCTAAGATCCTTCTTTAAGCACAGTGTATGTAAGCGGACAATGATTTTACAAGCTTTGCAGTGGCATAAGTAAGACCAGGGCAATAAAATCCTGTCCTTAAATGCCTTTAAGGAACTATTGATGCAAACTGATTCAGAACTTTACTTTATTCCACATATATTCCTTAGCTGTTGACCTTGGAACCCTTTCTAAGTACCTGACTTTCTTTCTGGCGACTGCCGTTTTCTCATAAATTTTCGGCATGGAGGAATAATGAGCGCTTTTATGCCTTACCATGAACATAAGCTAAACACAGCTCCATTCTAAACTCTTGTAAACCTTCTCCATACCATTTGCTTCTTTCCGTAGCGGTAGGAGAAATGTATTGGCATGGGGCAGCTGAGCGATTTATCTCTTCCTGTAGACTTGCCGCCTACCCATAATTCTTGCTGGGATTATAACAGAGGTCTGACTGTTTTCTCAAGGTATTTGTGTAACTGCCAATTCCTGAAAGTGAATGTGTCTCCTGGTCATTGCACTGATTTTCCCTTGAAACGCTGGCAACTGTTTTTATTAATGAAAACAGCTATTACTACAACGTCGTCATGGTCTCCGTTTATTTTGTATTCTAAAAAGAAAAAGCGCTACCAATATGTTCCTAGCATGGATGCCTGGTGAAAATAGATGCTTAATGCTGCCTGGTGGCCCATTCACTGAGAATGTGGAAAGTTTACTTAGGCACTAAAGGGTTTGATAAATGGAATCTTGGAAACATATGTTCCAGTGCAGACAGTGCCAGCAGCAACCCTATCGACAATCTATCAATCCCTTTGCTCTTTGAAGACTCGCACCGGCGTGCAAAGCCTCACAGCTATATTAATATTATACTTGCTTTAACAAAGAAATCCCCCTACTTTGCTGCAGACCAAAAGAAAATTTATTGTCCCAGGGCTGTTATTATTGTTTTATTTTCTGACATTAAAGGTTCATAAAACTAATACAAAAATGTGTGAAACATCCTCTTTGCAGCCCCGAGCAGGAAATATTTTACCAGATTTTATATTCATGTATTATGTATAATTTTACAATTTTTAAAGAAGAGGTGAACTTTTACACATTCTTAATACTTAAAAATCCTTACAGTTTTTCCAATGTTGTAAGGGCATCAGCCATATTCTTTCTGGCAGAAACATCACATGTTATTTGTCAATGGTACCTGAAGAGCTTCAATGATGGTGTTTTGGTTAGACAAAAGTAACAGCACAGGTGCATTTTGGGAAAGTAATGTCATATGTAACATAAAAATGATTCGCACAGTCCCCATTTATACATATGCAGAAAACTAGTGGCTCCTCTAAACTCGATAGATTGCCCTAGGTCAAAGTATGCCAAATAATATACACAGTTTTAGAAGGAAGTAGCAGAGGTATATTTCTGACATACAGTACATTAACAGGACGAAGGTGTAATATTGATGATATACAGTATATATCATCAGGGTCAGAAGAGCCTGGGGAGAACACTGCTTCCTACTGTTAGTATATAGTATATATTGTATACTAACAGTAGGAAGCAGTGTTCTCCCCAGGCTCTTTTAGCCAGGTGCTCCACCCGGCAATTTTTGTGAGCACCCGGCTGTTATCAGCTCACCTTCTTATCCTCCAATGCTGTAAGCAGAGTTGCACCGGCCCTGCATTGTCCTGTTAACCCCCACCTGGCTATATTTTCATGCCACCCGGCTGGAGAAAATTTCTGGGGAGAAGACTGGGAAGGATCATATGTATGATAAATATAACAGGAGGAGGGCTGCACATGCATGAAATATATTAACTGGAGTAAGGTGTCAAATGTTTCATACATTTAGCTGGAGAATGGTGCCACATGTACGATATATAATGTATGATAAGTATGATATATAATAACAGGAAGAGGGTGCCATTTGTATGACATACACTACTAGGAGTAGGGTGCCATATGCATGATATATACTAACAGGAGCAGGGTGCTAATGCATGACATATATTAAAAGGAGGAGGTGCCATAGACATGGTACCGTATTTTTCGGAATATAAGACGCACTTTTTCTTCCCCAAAACTAGGGGGGAAAAGTGGGTGCGTCTTATATTCTAAAGGTACGGTATTTGGGCCCCAAAACATACTTACCGGTTCCTGCTGCCGCGATCCTGTCCTCCTCCGCCTGACTGCCGCCATCCAAGGGTCATCCGAGGGTCCCAGCTGTGGTCATCTGAGGGTCCCAGCCATCCCATCCAGAATCCCGGCTCTTCAGTGCCCCAGTCGCCAGATCGTCTTCACTGCAGACAGCAGTCATGCGGTAATCACGTGCTGCTGCCTCGCCGACATCCTCCATGGTAACGGCGTCCTCTTCCTAGTTACGGTGCCCCCTTCTGTGTGACGAGCGGAGCACGTGCGCCGGGGTCACGCATGACGTCAGGCGCACATGCGCTGCTCGCCACACAGAAGGGGGCACCATAACTAGGAAGAGGACGCCATTACCATGGAGGATGTCGGCGAGGCAGCAGCACGTGATTAACGCATGACTGTTGTCTGCAGTGAAGACGATCTGGCGACTGGGGCACTGAAGAGCCGGGATTCTGGATGGGATGGCTGGGACCCTCAGATGACCACAGCTGGGACCCTCGGATGACCCTTGGATGGCGGCAGTCAGGCGGAGGAGGACAGGATCGCGGCAGCAGGATCAGGTGAGATGCTGCAGGGGCAAAGTGTAGTGTAGTTTGTGTTGGGTGCAGGGTTTAGTTAGTGTAGTGTAGTGTAGTTTGGGTTGGCTGCAGGGGTTAGTTAGTGAAGTGTAGTGTAGTAGTGTAGTGTAGTTTGGGTTTCTACAGGGGTTACTTAGTGAAGTGTAGTGTAGTTTGGGTTGGCTGCAGGGATTAGTTCGTGTAGTGTAGTGTAGTTGGTGGGGGCAGCAGGGGTAAGTGAAGTGTAGTGTAGCAGGATTTAGTGTAGATGAGCAGTTCAGCTTAGATAGAGACAGTTTTGGGGGGTTTAAAGGACCATAAGACACCCCTGCACCATAGACGCACCTAGGTTTAGTTTTTTTTTTTTTTCCTGATTTTTGCCTTCTAAATCTAGGTGCGTCTTATATGCCGGAGCGTCTTATATTCCGCAAAATACGGTATATGTTAACAGGAGAAGAGCAAGAGTATCATATGCATGACAGGTTAACAGAATGAGGAGAATTCCAGGTTTGATTACAGGTCTAAAACACTATCTGCACAGAGTTTGGATGGGTTTCCCCAAGTGGACTGGATTCCTCCCACATCCTAAAATATATGGTAGTAGGTTTACTGGCTTTAGATTGAGGCGCCTAAAACGCTGCACACTCTGAGAAACATTTGCCAAGGCAGTCTACAATATCATATACTGCACATCTCTAGGGAGAACGCAGCTACATTTTAGCAGGTGGAGCAGGTTTTGTTACTGGCAGAGGAGTGTAAAGATTTTGCACTAGTGATCCTGCTCTTGCCAGCTGGCTCCCTGCTGTGTCCATTCCCTCCATCCCCTGCAACATAGTATGCAGAGCGCGCTGCTCAAGACTACCTGTGCCCCCTGGCTTGTGGAACAGAACAGGCAAGCAACGTGTCAGTGGTGCAATGATCAGGGATTCTTCCTGTGTGGCAATCGCTGTCTCATATCTATGGCGCCATCTATTGGCTTCTTGAGACACAGGTATATGATCCTGGGGCACATCTGGCTATGGGGAGGGGGCTGACTTGTACTGGGGGAACATCTGGCTAATGTGGAGGGGGCTATATTGGGGAGGGGGCTTATACACAAGTCAATCACTTTTTCCTGGTTTCTGAGGGAAAAGTGGGTACTTCGGCTTATATACGGGTTGGCTTATATGCATGTATATACGGTATTTGCCTGATCCCACTGTCACTTCCGCTTGCATGTACAGTATTAAAACTAATCCTTTGGAATATTGGTGTGTATGAGCATTGATTATGCTTATTTCTATTATGTACTCTATTATATACTCAAGATTCTCTTACTAACTCATTTGTTCATACGTCTGCACAAAGCTGAAAGTAAAACACCCCAACAGCTTGTCTCAGTTACTAAAATGACAGATCCTCAAATTCTTGAAACTCTCAAAAACTCTTTGCAGGGTCAGAAAATTTGCACTTTCACCACACACTGCATACAACAAACATATTAAAGATCACCACATGATCATTCCATTAAGATAAAAAAAATTACACAATATGGTTGATAGCTGATCTGTATTATGGTGAGTTTTGACTTTCTACACTTTCATGGGGATTCTGGGTATATGCATGGAAGCAATCACCATCTGATTAACAGCTGACATGATAATACACTGTAGTTTTCACAGTGAAACAGGCAAATCTTGAGCGTAGATGCCTGGAGGCACAATTATATGTACCGCATGTCTGTGTATTATAACTTGTAAAAATATTAGAAATAAACAGAGATGATTTGGTAAGGATTCTTTTTGTTTCTTAGGGAAACTTGGAATATACTTTACGAGTACATAAACACTTTAAAAGATACTTGGTCTACACTCAGAATTGTAGACACACCCCTTTCTAACGCATTTCATGCCAACAGTTTTTCTGTCATAAAAGGTATAACAAAGGATATACAGGGAGTCCCGAGTTACGAATGTCCCAACTCCCGCCCATAGGAATGACCTCATCCCATCACAATGAGGTCATTTTCACAGTAATACATTCAGCTCGCCCTGCACTGAACTGCCCGGCGCCGAGATGACATGTACTTGGCACAGGAGACAGAAAGAGACACAGGAGAACGATAAAAGGCACAGGGGAATGGAAAGTGGTACAAAGCGACAAGAGGTAGTTCAGAGGGGGGCAGAAAGACAGAAAGAGGCAACCTCTGTCCCCCTGATAGAAGGTGGCAAACGAGGACAGAGGTTGCAGCAGAGGGGGACACTGGAGGCACAGGGGGGGGGGGGGGCAGAGGTGGCACAAACAGAGACACAGAAGGCACAGGGGGACACAATGCAAGCACAGAGGAGGCACAGAGGAAAAGAGGGGGACACTGGAGGCACAGTAGGACATAGTGGAGGCACAAGAGGGGCATAGGTGGCACAAACAGGAACACAGGGGGGCACAGTGGAAAAACAGAAGAGGCTCAGGGGAACAGAGGTGGAACAGTGTTTGGACTTACAAATGGATTCATGCTAAGAACGAACCTACAATCCTGATCTCATTTGTTAACTGGGGACTACCTGTATAACAAGTTACCAATTGCAGCTCACACATATGCAAAACTTAGCACTGCTGTATTTCATGTAACAGGTACATAAGTCTACATCTAAGTGAATACAAAAAGCACCAACATGCATATCACATGTCCGCCTCAGATAATGAGGGCATGTAATCTAGACACCCACAATTACTTATAGAAGTAGATCAAATTGCTTTGACATTAAACCATTTGAATCCATTTCTGCCCATCTTTTAGTCAATTTCCCATTATTGAACAGGCCAGTCTGGCTATTTAAGCAGGTTAAACCTCCAATCACCGGAATGATTTCATCTTATAAATAAACATGGTTCGCTAGAATGATAATATGTGTTAAAATATGTATGTAAGATATTCAGGATCTTATAAGAACTGAATACATTTGACATAAGGTTGCAAAAATGATAGCAAACATTTTCCTACACGCTGCTGACTCCTTGCCAGACATCCCAATTAAGAGCACATCACTTCGCCTGAAATGACTGACTGCAGGCAGCAATGGGCTGGGACAGTTATAAAACATGTAACTGCAGCTCCATGTAGCTCAGGTCCTCTACTTGTACAATTACTGCTACTTAAAGAGAACATGTACTGAGTAAAAATATTTAAAATAAACACATGAGGTAACTTCAAATTAAAATTACATAGTTACCTTACCATCAGTTCCTCTCAGAAGCTCACCATTTTCTTCTGACAATAATCCCTTCCAGTTCTGACAATATTTTGTCAGATCTGAAATATATCAGTTGCTGTCAGTAAAATATCAGTTGCTGTCAGTTATAGCTGAGAGGAAAACAGATGTACCAGGTAATGTCCATGTTTCCCTATGGCTCAAGTGGGCGATGTTACAGTTTAACTGTGTGCTGACCAGAAAGCTGTTATGGGTAATGGCCATTTTCAAAATGGAGGCCGGAAAATTCCCTTGATCACAGTGAACAAACAGGACGCGGGACAGGAGAAAGACACTGAGGAGTAGACTACATGGAAGGTAAGTATGACTTGTGTATGCTTATTTTGACTTTTAATCTTCACTTCAGGTTTTCTTTAAAGAGGAACTCCAGTGAAAATAATGTAGTAAAAAAAGTGCTTTATTTTTTACCATAATTATGTATAAATGATTTAGTCAGTGTTTGCTCATTGTAAAATCTTTCCTCTCCCAGATTCACATTCTGACATGTATTACATGGTGACATTGTTACTGTGGGCAGGTTATGTAGCTGCTCCTAGCTGTTTTGGCTGTTAGAAAATGTTCCTGTCTGTGAACATTGTTACATTGTGGCAGTTTGCCCAGAGTACCGCGGTACTCAGAGCTTCTTGTGGGAGGGGTTTCAGCACAAAATCAGTCATACGGCGCCCCCTGATGGTCTGTTTGTGAAAATCATTATATTTCTCATGTAAAAGGGGGTATCAGCTACTGATTGGGATAAAGTTCAATTCTAGGTTGGAGTTTCTCTTTAAACCATCTTGTACTAAGCTTAACAAATAGGATAAGTAAAGCTGCATACTTTGCAACCTTATCAAAACTGTGCTAGTAATGTATTCTGTATAACATGGCATCGGTGTGTGTGCTTTTAGTTGTCAGGACTTCTAAGTACCACCAATTTCTACACATTCCACTCTGTGGGCCACGGTTCTATAGTTGTGACTTGTGATAGCAGTGGCTGGATTGTGTACTGGTTAAGGGATCTGCCTCTGACACAGGGGAGCAGCGTTCAAATCTCACCTTTTTCCTATTCAGATAGCTGCACCTATTCAGTAAGGAGAATTTAGGCAAGACCCCCTAGCCCTGTAAGCAATGGAAGCGTGGCAGTGAAAGCATAGCTGCCTCTCCTCACTCCAGCTTGCATCCTCGTGTCTAGTTAGCGACTTCTGAACTGGCCTCAGAAGCTCAAGGCTCATTGTCATGTGACTGCAGTGGGCCTGGGGCTCTAGTGGATAGTTAAGAAGGTGCCAGGGAGATGCAAGGATTCAAGCTGTAGAAAAGCGAGGTAGCTATGCTGTCCGGGGAACTTTTAACATGCACTCTGCAGAAAAGACAAAACTTTTGGTTCAAAATTTGCATGTAAAATAATAATAATTAAAAAATAATAATAATTTGCATTATTTAGAAAAAAATACTGTATTTTTTGGACTAGAAGACTCACTTTTTCTCCCCCAAAAGTGGGGTGAAAAAGTCACTGCGCTTTATAGTCCAAATGCAGGGAGCTCCTGACTTGTGAACGTCTGCCAACATGAACCTCCAACCCGCCGTAATGTTGGAGATTCCCAGTACTGTACCCATGCAGAGGAGGACAAAAGGGGACAGATGCAGGACACAGGAGGACACAAAAGAGTATAGAGGAGGACACAAAGGGGCGTAGAGGAGGACACAAGGAGGACAGAGGAGGACACAGGGAGAAACAATAGATACAAGGAGGCATGGGGTACAAAGGGGGCATAATCCACAAGATGCCCCTTCACCATGGATGCACCAGGTTTAGTATAAAGTATATATTTTAACTGCTGGTTTTTCTCCTCTAAGCCTAGTTGCGTCTTATGGTCAGGAGCGTCTAATAGTCCGAAAAATATGGTAAATACATTGTCATTAGAAAATTATGGTAGTTTTCACTGATACCTCTTTTGGGACCGGACAATTCTGGCCCATTAAGAAGCATTTAGCAAATGGTGATTAATGTGATTGTCAGTGGCGTAGCTAAGGAGCTGTGGGCCCCGATGCAAGTTTTACAATGGGGCCCCCCAAGCACTCTATACATAACAATTGATACAGCGCACCAAAACCTGCCAATGGCAACTACAGTGTCAGAGGTGCAACAAGGGGATGGGGAACAATCTGTTAATGATTACCACTATTCAAAGTATCTATAGAAGTGATTATTATGAGCACAGGACCAATAGAGAGCTAATTCTGCAATTGAGGGAGGGCCCTTCGGGGCCCCTCTGGCCCAAGGGCCCCGATGCGGTCGCAACCTCTGCACCCCCTATTGCTACGCCCCTGGTGATTGTCTCACAAGAATCATGGGGTCAGGATCCAATGATTGTTTGCGGCGGATAAATTGAAATCTATGCCCTGGCAGGAATAAGCAGACACAAATAGGGCATAGATTTAGCATTGTCTGGAACCGGTTAATGGCACTCAAAATATACTTTTTTTTGGGTGCTATGCTGATCTTCTTGCTATAATTCTTGGTAATTGGCGTTCACTTTTTGCGCATTGCGTTGTGTTGCCGCATGTGCGTGTTCACATCTCTGCATTGTAACAGATCACTTTTTTTTCTAACACATGGTCTACAGTGCTTTTCTGTATGCACCCTATAGCAATTAACCATGCTATGAAATAAAGTGTGTGTTTTTCTACATGCAGAGTGTGCATTGTGTAATGCCGTCATTTTAGTGCAGGTGTGAATAAATCTCTCACTTGTTCAAGGTCCTGTGACCCTCCTATTTGCACATTCTAAGTCAGTGGCTAGTGAGTATTAATAATATAATGTGAACGTTTGCACATATTGCGCTTGACAGCTGCAGCCATTGAGGGTAGATCATTCTGGAGCATAAAGGAGTCCTACCCAAGGACCCCTTACTGAAGGGATAACTGACTCCAGCCAGGATTTGAATGCTGGTCTCTATGTTTAAGATGGTGTCTTTAAAGAGGACCTAAACTCTTCCACAGGAGAGAAGAAAAACACAGAGACCCACCCTGTGTGTATTTAGAGATAACAGCCTGTCTAATTCTCCCTTATGTGGAAGTAATGAGCCCCTGTATTTGAGCTGTCATCTCTGTCTGATCCGTTCTGCGTCTGTGCCTTTTAGACAGGCTATATGTGAACACAGGAGGTTAACTGATTCTGTGTTCCCATGAAACCAGGAAGTAACTACACTGCTGCATCTCTTAAAGTGAATCTGAGGTACAAATAAAGTGATGAGATAAGCAATTGTATTTATCCTCCTACTCCTAAAAATTACTTTTTTTTACATTTCTTATGGTTTTATTCTATATTTAAACATGTACAGGGTAGAATGAAGGTTTTGTTGTCTCTGCTCATTGGCAGCCTATTAAGTGTCTCTAAATGAAAATACATGAACTATTGATTGACAACCTTTTTCTATCTCCCTCTGCTCTGAGAAGTTGTATTCTGCCAGGAAAACTTGTATGGCTGTAATCTGCTTATAAGTTATGTTTACTATATTACAGACAAGACATAAGCTGTTACATGCCTAAAAATTTACTCTTTCAGGCAGCAAAATAAAACAAGTAATGCCGCCTCGTTATTAATATGTTTTGCTCTGTACATGTTTATCTCATCATATCACATATCACCTTGGTTACACGTTTAGGCTTCTTGCACACCAAGACGTTGCATTAGGTGGCACGTTAAGGTCACATAACGTGCACCTAACACAACGTATGGTGCTGCAAGAGCCGACGGTAGAGTGAGCCGCGTTAGGCGGCTCGAGTCCTATAATGTCTCCCAGAGTGGCGCTGATTGGCCAGCGGGACCACGTGATGCGGAGCGAGACTCTCCGCATCACGTGGTCCCGCCGGCCAATCAGGGCCCGCCAGTGCAGTGAATATTAAGTAGCCATGTGCGCGGCTACTGTAGCTGGCTCTCCCCGCCTCCTCTCCGCCCCCCACTGCGCATGTGCAAACAGTCTAACGCGGCTATAGCCGATCCAACGCCGTAGCATGCTGCACTTTGCACAGAACGTGCAGCGTTACATGTAACGCAACGTGGGCTGTGTGAACAGCCCACTTGTGTTACATTGCTGTGCGTTGGGGGAGCGTTACAGGCGCACTAACGTGCGCCTGTAACGTCTTGGTGTGTAAGCAGCCTTAAGGTTATTATGCTGTTGCTTATCTTTTAGAGCAAGTAGCAAGCCCTGGGTTCCACTTTAACCAGTACACTATCCAGCCACTAGCAGCATACAGTTTTATATCCAGAATGATAGCAGTTTGAGCATCAATATATTCGTTATGACAGGTATGCTTTACACTGCTCACAAAAACGTTACACCAGACATATATTCCATAACTGAAAATACACCAACGTTACTATCAAACATAAACAAAAAGGAAAGACAAGAAATGGCAGAAAACTTCAGGGGATTCGCTTGAAGCACAATATAGAAATTTGAGCATGCTAACCAGAGACAGAGCCATCCAGAGAATGAATTAGGGACCAGAAATAACCTTGAAGAGGTAAGATAAATGGGCAGGCCTGATGGGCCTGTTGGTTTATATCTGTCATCACAAGTAAGTATGTCTAGGCAGTTTGTGTAGTGTATCTAGCACAAGGCATTTCCCCCCAAAGCCGGCACTAAAGTGGCTAGTCAGTGCAATCGGGCACAGGCATTATTCCTGCGCGTATTAATTAAGCATTCTTTGATTGGTGATCTAGGAGGCCATAAAAATGATGTATGCAGCAAGATCTTTCCGAACTTAATGTGGCTTGAAATTGCATAATGGATCTGCTTAAATGATTTGCTTGAAAATGTACACATCATAAAAAGGATGCATCAGCATGCTAGCTTTAATACGAAAGATAATTACACAAAAAACATACACACAAAGGCATGTCTACCCAATCTCCCAGGGAGTGAATCTATAAAAACACAAATATAAAACACACACAGACTGTACTTTAGAGAAAGCCGATGATCACACAATCAGTAATGATGAAAAAAGATCCATAGCATGAAAGTGTGGTGTGCCGAATGCTTGGCGAGGGGTGCCTTTATATTAGAGGACCCCAACCGGAGACTTGTCGGCCACATGTAGCGCCAAACTACATTTAGGATGGCTTGCAGCTGCCTTTTAGCAGGTGCTTTGTACCTATGTGTCTGAACGCCCACTGTGTAATGCAGCATTATATATACTCATAGGCAGAGGTTACCACATTTATAATGTTTCATTACAGCAGAGTTGCTGTTTTTAACATGAAACTTTGATCTCACTGAAAATTGCTATACATGTAAATCAGTTCTGCATAAACCTTTTTGTAATAAACATTGCTAGTTTGTGGCAAACTATGAATTGCCAAAAGTACCTGAAGCTCTTTATCTTTGCAAGCCTAGGATCTGTATGCTTTTTGTGTCATACAGACTACCTACCCCCCCCCCCCCCCCCCCCTGCATAAGAAATTAGCTGCACTGAATAAAAGCATGTTATTTGTTTTCCACACCTGGACTAAACCATTGCCTAGAAGCAAACTTTGACACTCCCACATCACAGTCTCTGGTAGGAATAACTCTGTGTTACATGCTTGTGCATCAGTTTTCCAATTAATACATTACATATAATGCTAAGGTAAAATAATTGTTGTTTTCTCAGCATTAGTGGAGGTTGAGCTCTGAAATCATGGGGAGCTTCTGTGAGCAAGCAAACCAGAACTCAGGGCTGGTGCTCCCAGGGTCAAATATAAAACGCTCTTTAGTCATCGTGTACCCCCCCCTACCCCCCCCCCCCCGCCCTCTACAGGCGGAAGTGCAGTCACAGCCACATTTTCAAAAGACCGCTGCGGCCCTTTGGAAACCTCTGCCTAAGTTGCGGCACCCTGCTCCCAGCTCGGTAGCCACCAATTAGACCATGTACTGCGGACAAGCTGGGGGCAGGACACAGCAATGCAGATGGGCAGAGCCACAGCTGAAACCTCAACTTGTTGGCCACTGAGAGCCTTCTGGCTGCAATTTAATACAGCTAAATGGAAGCATTTGTGATAGCATCTGTATCAACATTTGACACACAATGCAGTTTCCCAGAAGAATGTCAACATGCAACTACATCTGCACTCAGATGCATCTCCATGAGAGGGACACCGTCCAACTCGATGCAGCTAATTTGGACTCTGGGAACGGTAGACACCTGTAGTAATCAGGCACCTCGGCGGTGAATTGGTCGCCCAATGTGTTACTCATAACAAACTGCTATCGAAGTAGCTGATCGGATACTAGGTAGGGAAGGAACACTGGAGCTGATCGCCTATTTTGAGGACGATCAGCTACAATTTCAGTTGTTTCGATGCAGGTGAAGGGTTGGGGGGAGGAGTTATTGCTAGGAACTTGGATGGAAGGATAGTATTAGGCATTAGAAGGGGTTTAGGCTTAGGCTGGGGGGTGGGGGGTCAAGTGAGAAGGAGTACTAGGTAAGTGCATAATAAAATATCAGCAGTGTAAATTACTGATATTTTTGATAGCGGCACCAACCAACGCCCAACTCATGAGGTGACACCACGATACATACTCCTCCCAAGCGCCTGCACTGTTTCACAATACCAGATTAGCTGACAGCTGGTGGATTTATTATGTTCCTCTGTGCACCTGCACAAAAGCAACACATGCCCTACAGGCCAATTTTATTATGCAGTTTAGCATCTGAAAATTTGTTGCAGAAATTCACTGAACTTTAGTTGCGGATTGCAGTCACAGGGCATTCTAGGTCACAGAAAAACAAGCACAAATTTTTTGCTGAATAAGTACAGCTTCATTTGCCCTGGATCAGCACCAGCCTGAGGCACTGAATGGTTTTATAAATGTCCCTCACTGCTATTCAACTGTGTATCTAGCTGTCTAAGTGGAGTTTTCCCAAGTGGCGTTGTTCTTACTTAGTGAATCTCACCGCTACCTGCTATAATTTCAGCAAGACCTCTTCTGTAGACCTCTTCATTGGTATATTCAGTGTTTTCAGAAAGTGGATAAGGAGTCTCAAAACCTCACACACAAAGTACGCTCGTAGATTTCATTTGCTGAATATTAGAATTTGAAAAACATTCTTTGTTTATCTTTCAATGTAAATCCAAAGCAACCCTGGGCTTGGCGCATGCATGCTTGCACAACAATCCTCGCCAATTAAATCCTGGTAATTGTCAGACGCCTGCAGGGAGCTCCTGTGATGCTGTGATATTAGTGATGACGGATAAGCAACGCAATTGAACAAAATCCCTTCCACGGCGGAAAGTATGTTACTGTATTACTAAGAAGTTTCCATGAAGTGCGCTATAATTCTGCCATGTGGCTTTTTTTCTGGAAACTTCTAATTTCCATTATTAGCATTTCTGTTAGCCAATTCAGTGTTTCTAGGTGTCAATGCAAAGGCTGATTTTATTTACAGACAGCCTTCTTAGCCAATCATTACAACTTCTCCATGTATAACAGAATATAACATTGTCTTCCTCTTATTTTGTGTGGAGTTGCTGTTAAGGAGAGGTTAGGGACTATGGCCTCAATTCACTAAGCTTATCTCCTGTCTTTAATAACTCTTCTAGAGTTGTTACCATGGTGATAAGGCATGTAGTATTCAGGCACATTTTACCTCAGGCAAACCTAAAGTTAACTCTTCTGTCTTTAAGTTAACTCTTCAATCCTTAAAATAACTCTAGAGTTAAAGACAGGCTGTTTATTAACTGCATGTGAAAATAACTACAGAGGAGGTAAAATAACTACAGAGGAGGTAAAATAACTACAGAGGAGGTAAATAACTACAGAGGAGGTAAAATAATTACAGAGGAGGTAACTTAAGGAATTAAGAGATAAGATAGCTCTCTCTTATATGGAGGTAAGTTTTCTCTTGCCTTATTATCTCCAGCATGATCTTAGTGAATTGAGGCCATTATCTTGTATAGAAAGACAGTAGGCTTTGCTAAACACTGTTGCTTTATCCCATTTTAAATTAGGCAGAACACAGGGAAAGCATTTTCAAGTAGGACAAGAAGAATTTTATGTTTTTCTGGGTCTACATCACACACCTGAAACAAGCATGTGGCTAATCCAGACAGA
The DNA here is from genome assembly GCF_040937935.1 of Hyperolius riggenbachi. NCBI lineage: Eukaryota > Metazoa > Chordata > Amphibia > Anura > Hyperoliidae > Hyperolius > Hyperolius riggenbachi. The sequence continues at coordinate 233,079,613 of NC_090652.1, read as the reverse complement.
CTTCAGTCAGAAACATCTATTATATTGTTTATATTGTTTAAAATTTATATTGTTTAAAAGGAAATACATTTGCAACCTCCGTATCCCACTCAGTTCAGGTAAGCTTTAAAGCAGTAGGATCAGCCTTACTATGCCAGGGAAAAAAACACATATATAAGTAGATAAATACTTGATCTACTTACATAACACATGTATTGTACTGTCCACGTTTTGATTTCAGTGAATGTTATATAGTAAATGACGAGAATTCTGTTCCTGGTGGGGGCCATGTCTTTTGCCCACAGTTAAGGCTGACTTGTGATGTCATTTCTGCCCTTTACTTTTTTTCTTGTCTCCTCCAATCGCTGAGTCGCCTCAGCCTTGCTTGTAAACACAAGTGAGTAGGGGATTAGTTTTCAGATAAGAAGCTGGCAGGGAAATAAAGGGAAGAGGAGGAATAGATTATAGATAAAAAGAACCCCCAGCATGCAGTTCTTTGGCACGACTACTAAAGGGCCAGTGTTTCCTTAAGTATGTGATAACTCCAAATCATAACAGCAGAAAAAGTTTTGAAAGTTTTGAATGCAGGCTTAGCATCTTTATCACTTAATACGCTCAGACCAGTTGCTGTTGAAATTTGATTTTTATGGTGACGATACCGCTTTAAAGAAAACCCGTGTCACTCGGCTGTCCCCTGCAGAGGCTGGCAACCTGATCCCCTCTCATAGGCTGATGCCTATGAGAAAGGATTGCTCTCATTGGTGCACGGGGCGAGGGAGGGATCGAGGAAAAATAAATAATAAAAAAATAGACATTTTTATTCAAAAAAGACTAAAAACAAATTAATAATAATAAAAAAAAAATAGGAACTGCAGCAGCGATCAGAAGCCGCTGCAGCGCTGAAAAGCAGTGAGCCTTTAGCCTCTCGTGTAAAATGGGCCTTGGAAGGTTTATTAGCCTCCATGCAAACCTGAGCAGGTATGAGTTAACTAGTTGCCAGCTGAGCTAGCAAGGAGCTCCCAAGCGCCCCTTTTCACTTTTGGAAGCCTTGCCTTGAATGCCATCCTCAAAGCCCTTGTGTGTGTTATATGCATGTGTAATTGAGGATGAATGTCTTATCATAATGGAAGGCTATATCCTATCCACCCATGCAGATATTTGGCAGTAACAGCACAAAATTAGTATTTAAAAGGGCAACATTAATATCCGCACTGAAAAAAAAACCCTGATTACACCATGTATAAAGGACACATAAGGGATCAGTATATGGTTTCCTTGTAATTGAAGTTCTAATCCCTGTAACCTGAAACCCTTCCCCGCCGGTAAAGCCAAACTATCGACAGGTACACACTCTCATTTGTTAAGATTGCTTTGGATTTTATAGAAAGGATTCCTCATTTATTTTTGAATTGTCCTTAAATTGCTTTTGCGGATGCCCCCCTCCCCTTTCCCGAATCCTTCGCTTTCAAGTGACATTTGCTGCGTTACTGAAGTCTGATTTAAGGCCTTTTATCCGAACCATTGCTTTCTTACTTAACTATATTGCTTCCAACCCCGTTGGGAAGCTGCTGTGTTACTCATTAACATTCAGACTGGAGCGGGCTGGAGGCAGCGAGAGCTGCGGCTCCTGCAAGCAGCTCCAGGGCCCTGAGTTAAGACGATAGGAACACTTTGCACTATTAATGAACTTGCAGAATTGACTTGGGTGTTCGGTCCAGCAGAAAATTACCATCTACCCTTCCTTAGAAGCTTTGTATACAAAGGTCAAAGAACCAGGAAGTCCACGTTTTAACCCCTTATTATGTTTTTTGTTGTTGTTGTTTTTTTCTGCGTTAGGTTAATTGCTATCAGCGGACCACTTGGCATAATTGAGGCTGCAATCTGTGCATTCCTCGCAACATTAAGAATTTACAGATGCAGCAATCATACTCTGTATAATAATAATAAAACTGCCAAGCGCTACCCATCCTCAACCCTCTTACATGCAAAGGAAATTCTCCCTAAGGCTCTCATCAGCAAAAAAATACCCACATTATGTAAATGGCCACATTATGACAGAGTCTGGCTGACGGTAATGTTATCTGACAAATGCTAACATTGTTCGGCAAACGTGTGTGTATTTACATCTCCTCGGTATACACATGCAAGATTGTATTATCTTAGGCAGTGTGATCATTGAGGAAGAAGGAGTTAATGAGGAAACCAGCAGGTGAAAACTGACAAGTGTGTTTAACGTTATTTCCGACATGATGAAAAAATGTGCAAGACTACCAGTGCACCATTCCTTTTCCCCCACAATACATTTGTTCATGGTGACTTGAAGAGCATCTGAACTAGCAAGGAGGAGGAGTTACAGCAGATTTAGGTGAGCATCATATGTTCCAAGGACGTTTCTATGTCCCAAATAATAATGGTTTTCAACCACTTCTTGATACATGAGTCTAGTAGCGATAGGTTGGTGGACGCATAAAAAACACCAATGAGTAGTTTAAGAACACACTGGGATCCTCTTGCTCCTGGGGCTCACAGCAGCCAATATGAGTATCATGACCTATTATTTGTTTGCACTGAATACAAGGCTGTCTCAAGCTTAAAGGGAACCTGAAGTGAGTAAAATTATTTAAAATAAACACATGACGTAGCTGCAAATGAATATTACATACTAACCTCACCCTCAGTTCTTCTCAGAAGCTCACCATTTTCTTCTTACAGTGATCCCCTCCAGTTCTGACAATATTTTGTCAGAACTGAAATATGCCAGTTGCTGTCAGTTAAATATCAACAGCTGTCAGTTACAACTGAATGTGCAAGGTAATGTCCATGTTTCCCTATGGCTCAAGTAGGTGATATTACAGTTTAACAGTGTACTGAGCAGGAAGCTGTTAAGGGGTAATGGCCATTTTTAAAATGGAGGATGGAAAATTCCATTGATCACAGTGGACAAATGGGACGCAGGAGAGGAGAAAGAGATTTAGTAGACTACACAGGAGGTAAGTATGACCTGTGTATGGTTGTTTTGACTTTTTATTTTCAGTTCAGGTTCTCTTTAAGCAAATAAGGGAGATCTTGCAGCTTAATACCCAACAAGTATATTTCTATCATAATTTGTTTTATGCGCTAGGTCCTCACCAATATTGATGACTACAGCCACTAAGACCGGTTACCAAGGCGACATGCAACACAACCCCCATCTCCGCACTCCAGATAAAATTGAGCTGATTCCCAGAGAGAGTAATATGAACCCCCTATGCACATTCAGCTGCCTGCAATCATACTTTTTGGCAGCCATGTTTGGTAGACTGGCATCCCTGTCCAATAAGGGCTCATGCTTGGCAGCAATTTGAGGATACTGTTTAAAAAAACCCTCACAGCTCACAGTACAGATTGAAACGTCCATAACTTTGGGATCCAGCTGCCATTTTGGAGAGGAGAAGATGATAATTGTATCTAAGTGCTCTCTGTGGGGGACGAAAACAAAGCCTTTTTTGGAAGACGGCACTGCTGGAAAGTACTGCATATGTATAAGAACCACTGTAGGGCAACAATATAAAATGCAGAGTTCAGATCTGTATTGTCTTACACTGTGTAATTGCTTGACTCTCTACATTACATGTTTACCTTAAGGCCACCTTACTCCAAAATGATAGATTATTTTAATACGTTAGATTAAAAAAAATACAAAAATGTATTAAAAGTAGGGCTCACCTTAAAGTAGACCTGAACTCTTGCACTGGACAGAAGAAAAACAGAGGAATGCACCCTGTATGTATATAGTGAGTTTATCCTGTCTAATTCCCACTTTTCTGTGACTAATCACAAGTGTAATTTTATCCCTTAGCTCTTTTAGCTGGCTGCCTCGGCAGAGCAGCTAATTTGTAAACACAGGATGTTAACCCTATGTTTGCTTCCATGAAAGCACGAAGTAGTCGTGCAGCAGATTTACTGCAGGATTTGTATCAGCTGTAAAACAAAAGTTTGCTTTCTTAAAACAGAAAGAATTTGCGATAATTCAGGTTGGAGTGAGCTTGAGATGTCTCTCAGTGCATCACTGCTGAATACATGTAAATTAACCATTGTTGCCCTTAGAAGCTAAACACACCTCCAGAACCGCTGGAATGCAATGATGTGTCATCTTGTTAATTTGTACAGAGCCATAATAATCCAACATGCATACAGACTGTTCCGGATTGGTTGATCCTCATCAGTGCATGGCATGGATTAATTTGGCTCTATGAAGTAGGGCTTTAAGCACCCAGGAACTAACTAACCAGCAAGCTCATGGTGACCCAGAACTCATTGGAGTGTGTAAGGGGCTACAATGGTCCTAAAAGCCCCCTTACTAAAAGGCATTTTTTTTTCTCTAAAGGTTAGTATGCTTTGCTTATCTTTTAGAGCATAGAGGAAGTTCTGAGTTCAGGTCAATTTTAAATAATATTTGATCACCGTATTAAATGTAGGTGAGTGCCAGGGCCGGGCCGAGGCATAGGCTGGAGACACACCAGCCTCAGGGCGCAGTGTAGGAGGGGGTGCACAATTTATTCAGCTGTCATTCCTAATTGTGTTTGAAGCAGAAAGAAATAAGAAAAGGAGATACATGGTAGTGACTACAAGCCAGATAAATAGAGATTAAGGTGTTGGGGGCCCTGGGGTGCCTCTTAGTCTAATAGCAATCAGTGTGTGACGGCTAGGGTGGAGGGATGGAGGGGCGCATTTTGGTGTCTCAGCCTTGGGTGCTGGAGGACCTTGTCCCGGCTCTGGTGAGTGCAGTGGGGAAGGGAGGAGTTAACACTCGAGTGAGTTTTGCTATAACTTTACAATATATAGAGGAGTGCACAACTAACCGCGGCAGTAATAAGGCGTACGTTAAAAAAGGGCGCCGGGAAAAAAGGGCGCAGGGTTTTAAAAGATAATCATGAATAACGTTTAAAAAAAATTGTGTTATATTTCGTTTAAAAATAATGTTTTATAAAGTTATAAATCATTAAATAATGTGTATAAAATTGGCAATTTTAAAAACGTTAATCTTCCCTGTTTAAAAATTGAAATTTATAATAACGTTTTATAAAACATTAATAAGAATTTTACTAAAGCTATACCTAACCCTACTCTCACACAGAACCCTCCCTGTACCTATCCCTAACCCCTAGACCCCCCTGTTGGTGCCTAACCCTAAGACCCCCCTGTTGGTGCCTAACCCTAAGACCCCCCTGTTGGTGCCTAACCCTAAGACCCCCCTGTTGGTGCCTAACCCTAAGACCCCCCTGTTGGTGCCTAACCCTAAGACCCCCCTGTTGGTGCCTAACCCTAAGACCCCCCTGGTGGTGCCTAAACCTAAGACCCCCCTGGTGGTGCCTAACCCTAAGACCCCCCTGTTGGTGCCTAACCCTAAGACCCCCCTGTTGGTGCCTAACCCTAGGACCCCCCTGTTGGTGCCTAACCCTAAGACCCCCCTGTTGGTGCCTAAACCTAAGACCCCCCTGTGATAAGCATTAATAACGTTTTAAAAAAATATGGTGCGGTTTTTCGTTTAAAAATGCAAAAAAAAAAAAAAAAATTGTACGGTTTTTCGTTTAAAAGTAATGTTTTAAAAAATATTGTACTGTTTTTCGTTTAAAAATAATGTTTTAAAAATTATAAATCATTAAATAATGTGTAATCATGAGAAACAGTTATAAAACATTAAAAGTCTCCGGGCGCCGCTTTTAAAACGTTATTTTTCTCCGGCGCCCTTTTTTCCTGTTGGGCGCCGATTTAAACGATATTTATTATGGGAGTGAATGGCGGCGCCCTTTTTGTCCACCTGCCTCATGCGCCCAAATTTCCTGCTTCCGTAATAAGACCAATTTTAAGCCAGATGTCTACTAACATCTGACAGAATATTGAGTGGTGGTACATGGTGGTACCCAGGTAAACAATAGATATCAGTCTGATGACAATCATTTACCTAAAGTAAACAACATTATCTCTATGGTGGGCACTAGGTACCCGATTTTAGTATCATGGCCTCAGTCTAATTATGTTGCTGGGGATCACAATGCTGAAAAAGCTTGCATTTTCTGCCTTACTTACAATAGCCTACAGCCTTCATGCTGGGTAGATACGATTCGTTTTTCCGCTCAATTTTCCACCGATCGTTTTTTTTTCGTTTGATTCTGAGCTCGATTCTCTTATCTTACGCTCATTTTCCTTATCTTTTTCCATTCACTTCTATGAGAAATCGAGCGCAGTATCGATTGGAAGGAATATCGGACATGTCGGGAATTATCTATCGAACCCATCTATCAAGTGGAAAAACGTTTCGTGTGTTCCCAGCAGTAGTTAGGCTATGGACACATATTAGACTGAACTTGGCTGAGGTAGTCAATAAAGATCACCTCAGGAGAGAAATGTGCGTGCATCTAGTGTTTGTGCAGTTGCCTCCTGACGTCACCTAAAGATCCTGTATGCCGAATCCTTAAAGGGAACCAGAGATGAAGCACCCTCATGTATTTTACCATATATATCAGTGGGAACATTAGAGAAAACACCTACCTTGCTTTCTGTTTCATTCTGCACTGCACAGCTTGCTTCTAATCAGCCCTGATAAAATCCCTGACTGAGCATTCAGTCTGGCTTTGTTCAGGAATATTTATAGCTCAGTCTGTGTTCTCTCATGTCTTTTCAAGTCAAAGCCTGCCCCTGCTGGCTCTGCTCAGGAATCATTATAGCTGAGTCATTATAGCAAAGCCAGACCGAATGCTCAGTCGGGGATTTTATCAGGTCTGATAAGAAACAAGCTATGCAGTGCAGAATGAAACAGAAAGCATGGTAGGGGTTTTCCCTAATGTTCCCACTGATCTATATGGTAAAATACATGAGGGTGCTTCGTCTCTGGTTCACTTTAACAACCCTTGATGCCTGAACATCCCCAATCTCATTTTTCTCGCCACTCCCCACGCATGCGGCCGTTCCCTGGGAAACCACAGCTCCAGGCCTTAGGCGGTCCTGGAGCTGGTCATTAGGCAGTTAAGTCATATGGATAACTTTTGACTAACAGAACTTCCGCAACACTCGAACACGACCATTATCATATGATAAATTTTTAGATCTGGGCACAGAGAGGGTTTTTTTTTTTAAAAAAAGGTTGATTTCGAGCCACTAAAGCCAGTTGTATGCATTCAATTCTGTTAAGTCATTCACACAGCGTAGCATCCATGTACACACAATACACCAGTCTGGCATCTTTTTGTATTTATCTTTATCACAATCCACAAGCATCACTGAGCACGAGATATTTTTTTTTTCTCTTTCATTTACTTGATTACATAAAAAGCAGATGTGTTTTCTTAGCAGTGCTGTAATATTTGCAGACTTTCTATTTACAGATCGGCATTAAACACCCAGCAAGGGTGTCTTAATCTATCTGCATGATAATAAGCTGGCGTTATGTGCAACATGAGATGTCTGTCAGAGAGCAAGCAAGCACAGCAGAGAATGTCTGTCCTTGTAGCTCTGTAATGTGATCACAGCACTGCTTCTCAACACCTCAGCTGTATGACAATGCCGTAACAAGCAAACACTTATGCTCCAATGAAAAGAGTAAAGAAGAACTCTAATCTGCAAAAGATGCTTAAAGAGAAACCGTAACCAAGAATTGAACTTCATCCCAATCAGTAGCTTTATACCCCCTTTCCCATGATAAAGCTATTCCTTTTCTCAAACGGATCATCAGGGGGCTGTGTATAGCTGATATTGTGGTGAAACCCCTCCCACAAATGATGTCAGCACCTCACAGCACTGGGATACTGACATCACACTGTGGGAGCCTTATTGCATTGTGGGAAATTACAGCTGTTTCCAACTGCCAAAAATGCAAGCAGCATCTCCTTCCAGTGACATCACCTGCCAACAGTAAAAATATCACCATGTGATAAATGTCAAACTGTAAATCAGGGAGAGGAAACATTTGACAATGAGCAAACACTGACCTAATCATTTATACATACCGTAATTATTGTAAAAATTAAGCACTTTTTTATTACATTATTTTCACTGGAGTTCCTCTTTAAACCAGAGTGTAGTGTGGTGAAAGTGTGTACACAGATGCTTCCAACTAGCTCAGCGGTGCTTGGCAGAGATGGATAAAGATGTAATGGAGATCTAGGTAAGGTAGTTAATTTGGGGCCCCGTCATAGTCTTTTTTGGGAAGCTGAAGTGTAGAGAGGTCAGCGAAGGTGGCTGGTGGGCCCCTTCGACACAGGTACCTGCCTAGCCTGTCTGATGGATGATCCTGCTCTGCTTGGGCTTCCATTATGGGAAGCTTGGCCATGATGGGTGAGTTGAGAGATACAAGGGACCGATACCTTATAAATAAATATTAACAGAGAGATAGCAGGAGCCCATCTGGTGCAGCATGTTAGGTAGTCTAGGGGTTGAAGTAAAGAGAATGGTACACACAAAGTATTTTTTTGCCCCTGGAATCACAGACAGATGAAATATATCAGCAGATGAAGCTACTTGTAAGTCTACAGTTACAGGCCATGACTCCAGGGCCCATATGCAATTCACTGTTTCTCCTGAGTTTTCTCCTGGGTGATATTTTCACAACTTATCAATAATATGCCCTTTAAGCCACCAGCAAGCAAGAAAATAGCCAGAACACGTTTTCAATGGCAAAGTGCTGAGAAGTTATTTTAAACGGGATGGAAAATTCTCTCCTAAGAGAAAACTGTAATATATTTCTTTGAGGCTGGTTTCACACTGCTAATTGGCGTTAGCATTGCAGTGCGATGTCAGGGTTTGCCAACGCCAAAAAACAGCTTTCAGTGGTTTCCGAGTTAATACGCCATAATCCGCGTCTGGTAGCAGGCAAAGCAGAAAGTGTGGCTCTCTAGCGTTCAATTCCTGTGGCCGAAAAGACGAATTGCGCAGAGATGTATTGACAAAATATGCTTTTACTCATGCGTGCCGCAACGCTACCGTGCAATTTTTTTTAAATATACGCATCGCCATAGAGTTACATGACTTCAGGTCTATTGCAAGATGACCGTTAACGTAGGTATGCGCTCGCGTTGGGTATGCGATGAAAACGTCACTTCTGTCACATCGCGTTGAATCGTTATGAAAGGCCCCATAGACTTTCATTGGCGTAGCATTAAAAACAGGCCAATGCAACACCACAGTGTGAAAGTGGCCTGAGGCTGTCAAGATTTTTTCTTTTTATAACAAAACATGTTAAGATGCAGATTGCTGTTAGCCAGCAATCACTGCAGCAATCGCCTGGAACATTAGGAAATGGGCAGCAATTACTTTGGGGCATTCAGTCAAAAAAAGAGCTGCGCAAAAGTGGTGCAGGGTGATACCGATAATGGCATCTTGCTACTAAAGTTATTTAATGCTTCAGAAATGTCCTGAAAAGTTAAATAACCTTAGTAATAAGATTTCAATAGCAGCATCTGTGATACATCACCTGGTCCTGGTGATCCCTTCTCCTCCACTTCCTGTTTAGTCTGAATGAGTCCGGTGTAATGTCTGATTGCGCTGCCCGGAAGCTCCCTTCCACACTGAGTAGCACGCATGCTCAGTGTGAAGTTAATGATGCTGCTGGGGATAAAATATGAAATATCTCCGCTCCCACACCTCTTACACTCCCCAATTTTTTAGGGTAGGGAGAGGACCCCCCGAACGACCTCTATGCCAAATTGCAGCCCCCGAGACCCGCTGGTTCAGGAGATAGATTAAATAAATCTATCTCGGGAACCAGCGGGTCTCGGGGGCTGCAATTTGGCATAGAGGTCGTTCGGGGGGTCCCCTACCTACCCTGAAAATTTGGGAAGTGTAAGAGGTGTGGGAGTGGAGATATTTAGTATTTTACCTCCAGCAGCATCATTCTATCGGAAATGTGGCCGCACAGTCTCCTACTGCGCATGCGGGGCAGCACAAATCCACAGGCAGCATAATCAGACACAACACCGGCAGCCAGCTAATCACCATCCGGGGACTAAAGCCACATGGTGATTGGCTGGCTGCCAAACTCATTCAAACTAACAAGAAAGTGGAGAGGAGGCTCGATCATCAGGGACCAGGTAATGTATACAAACACCTCTGCCTGCTCTCACACTACTCTCACCTAAACCTAACCGCTCCAGCTCTGCTGCATGCCCCCCCCAACCCCCCCACTGCCTAACACTAACCCCCCTGACTCTACCTACTCCCTGCCGCCATAGGTGGCAATAGTACAAGCCAAATTGCGGCAAGAAGATTAAAGGGGTTCTCTGGCCTTCTAAAAAAACAAAAAGTGTCACTTACCTGGGGCTTCTGCCACCCCCCTGCAGCTATCAAGTCCCACACCGTCACTGAAGCACCCTCCATTCTTCGTCACGGGTCACCTGCCAATTATTCGTCTAACTAGATGAACAGCACTGCGGCTGCGCAGCCGTGGCCGCACACATCCTCGCTCCCGCTCGCATCACCGGGAGCTTACTGCATAGGCGCAGTACAAAGTTTTCTAGTACTGCGCCTGCACAGAAAGCTCCCGATGACGAGGATGGGATCGAGGACACACACAGCCACAGTGCTATTCGTCTTGTTAGAAGAGTAATTGGTAGGTGACCCGCGGCAAGGAACGGAGGGGACTTCAGTGACGGCGTGGGACTTGCTGCAGGGGGGGGGGGGGGGGGTAGAAGTCTCCTAAATGCTATTTTGCCTTCTTAAAGAGACCCTGTAACAACATTTTCAGCCTTATTTCTTCTATCCTATAAATTCCTATACCTGTTCTAATGTGGTCTGGATTACTGCAGCCTTTTCTAGTTATACTGTCTCTGTAATATATCTAATCTTCATTTCTTTGTCAAGCTTTGTCGCCCCAGAGAGGAATGCACTGCCTCTGCTGTGATAGGGAGAAGTTATGCACGCCCCCTGCAAGCTCTGTGTTCGTGCTTTGTGTATTCCTCACAGACAGGTCTCTGCTCTCAATTTCAGCTTGTCTGAGGGGGGAGGGAGCTGCCCATGCTGAGCAACTGTGAGAATCCCTGACTGGAGTGCAGAAAATGCACTATGTAATTGTGAGAATCCGCTCAGCTGCCTGCGCAGGCAGGCAGCCTTTTGACCATTGTTTAGGTTTGCTTGCTGCAGGACTCTGGAAAGGAGACCTTCAGTCAGTTGTGCAGCTTGTGTTGCTGAGGGATTTGCATACATTAGTCATGCAAATCCGTTACCTGCCTTCTTTTGATGACTGGCACTATAAAAGCATTCTGCTCCCAGAATGCTTTGCTGGACATTTCCCTTTCATGGTCTGTTCCTGATGGACACTCCTGGAGTGTCAGCCATTCCCGTTTGTTAAAGTTATCTTAGTGTAATTCGTGGGAATGCACTAGGCAGGTTCCCTAGTGCAGTTAGGATTGCATTATCTGTTTTGCCTGTTCCGTCTGTCTTGTGTTTGGATCGCACAAGCCCTAGCGTTAGCGGCTGTGGATCCTTCTGATTGTGTCTGGAGTGTAGGTTGGAACAGCGGTTGTTTCTGCCTACCTCATCTGTTCTGTCTCCTGGGATCGCGCTAGCCACTTTTCGCTAGCGCTGTGGATCCTTCTGTTCTGTCTCCTGGGATCGCGCTAGCCACTTTTTGCTAGCGCTGTGGATCCTTCTGTTCTGTCTCCTGGGATCGCGCTAGCCACTTTTCGCTAGCGCTGTGGATCCTTCTGTGCTGTCTCCTGGGATCGCGCTAACCACTTTTCGCTAGCGCTGTGGATCCTTCTGTTCTGTCTCCTGGGATCGCGCTAGCCACTTTTCGCTAGTGCTGTGGATCCTATCTCTCACTTGTCCCTGTTTTCGTGTGTCTGTCTTGTCTGCTACGGATGCTTGCTGGAGGCTCGGTGAGGTAACCGTTAAGCAAGCGTTCGCGTCCTCTGTTTCATGTTTGTCTGTCGATGGTTAGTTAGGCGTGCTTGTCTCTATTGTGCTTATCACGTGGAGACCGCGCATAACCGCGTGCACTGTTGCGAATGAGTGCGGTGTTCGCGGTTAGCTAGCGTTTGTTATTTTCCATATCTCCTCATTGTATGATTTGCTGTGCCTTTGCTACCCTTGTGCGCTGTCCTGCTCTGTCTTGTGTCTCTATCCACTTTGTTTCCGCTGTTGTGTGTTCACTGTCGCTGGGTGGCGGCTAGTTTGGTGCACACACATACATCCTGTCCCTGTGCTCTTTCTCTTTACGGGCTCTTCAGCCCCGTTTATCGGGTTCTGTACAATTCCCATCTGGCATCTGTGGCTGTGCAGCGGCGGTGTTCGCCTGCACTCCACAGCGCCATCTGCCGGTGGGAATTGCCCTCTGTGGGTCCATAGCACCTAGCCTGGGTTTCCAAAAATCATACGCTGGTGGAGGGTTTTCGTTGTGTCAGTGCGCGTCTTGTGCGCTGACCACGAAAACGACCCCGCCACCGTTACAGTAATAAAAACTTGTAGTATACTGTAACATGATATATATATATATATATATATATATATATATATATATATATATATATATATATATATATATATATACACATATACACACATACAGTACATCACTTCCTGGTTAGCGAGCATGTTTTTTTGCTTGTAAACATTGACCAAAATTGTTGATTAAAAGCCAGGATTGCGGTAGGGAGCGGTGGAAACGGCAGAGAGGGATCCAGGAGATCACTGTGACTCGATTGGTATGTTTTTTATTGTACAAATCGGACAGTACAGATTCTCTTTAAAACAGAAGGTATTTTTTATAATTCAGTTTTAAACGAGAAACTGTGGTTTTCCATAATGCATCACTCAGTTATGCAAATCATTTCTTTACGCCCCAGAAAGCAAGTGAGCCTATACTATAGCTAATATATTTTACAGAGCCACTACTGGATCTCTAAACCACTACTTGACTATGCTTGTTCACAGAAACTAAGAAGTGTCTAGCTGATCCTACTTACCATAATACTTTGTAGTGCTGCCTCATTCTTGACGGATTGAAGCTGGCACATAAAAATATCATGACAAATGACCTTAACAATGAACCTATGCAAATCTCTGCTAGACATAATCTTTTGACTTGGGGATTGTCTTTAGTGGCTCGGGCTCTTGTGAGCAGGGGCAGTTCACTTTGAAGCTGATCTCCTCTAGCACCTGTGACAATAATTGAAATCTAAATGCATGGCAAACCTCCCGACTTGAGACGGCTGCTTCCTACAAGGAATTTTGATAGATTGGTAATTAAATCTGTGGCACCGCAGCCCTGCTGTCTCTCCAAATTTAGGTCCTATCAAGTACCTAACAGACTCATAGACTTGATCCAATGAACTCGCTGGTATGGCTGTGTTCTAATAACTCCATTAAGAACAATGGCTTTAACCCTTTGCGTACCAAAATCGCAGATAACAAATCCTACATTGATCACAGGACCGTCATTTAGAAGATTTATTGTAAATTTGTACCATAAGCCTTTAATCTCACAAATCACAATCTTTTATTTATATATTAAAGGTTACCTTGATGCTGCATCATTTTGAGTTGATGCAGAATTACACAAATTTTGTATGCAATTGATGCAGCTTGAGAATCAACCAATCAAATCTTGCTGAGGTAAAAGTCGATTGGTCCATTTTCAAGCTGTATAAATTTGCATAAAAAATGTGCATAATCCTGCATCAACTCAAAATTATTTGCATCTCATTGTCCATCGCTACCTGTAACAACCAGGGGAAGTTACATACTCAGTTTAGAAGAGGGAAGGCTTCGGATGCTTTAGAACCTTCTTGGTCCCCTCTGCGACCCCCTTTTCCAACTTTATTATTGAAGAAGCCTTCAAGTCTCCTTGGAAGGCCACAGAAGTACTTGGGTCTTCTGAAGACAAGCATCTCTGTACTGCAAACGCCCAATCACAGTATGGAGCCCTGAATACTTCCGTAGCCTTTACGAGAAGACCCGAATGGGTGCAGGGCAGAGAGATGCAGAGAGGCTCTAAGGGATCCAGAGCCTTCGCTCTTTTTAGGTGACTATGTAAATATTCTTTAATGACAAAAGATGATCAATGACAACCGTGGAAAGTAGGGTCGCTGCAACCACCAATGCAAAGCCAGATGGGAGCAAGGGATCCAAATGCCACAAAAGTCAGTTTCCAAGAAAGGATGTCCCACTACACCAAATGGCAGGGTAGAATTCCAAACTTTTATTTAGGACATCAAATGACACACAGATAAAAGCTCACACGTATCAGAGCACTGCATAGCTATGATTAATCATTTCAGCCACCCGGACGTGATCCTCACGTCCAGGCGGCTGCTCTGCTGTGGTGCCACGCTTCGGCATGCTCCCGCGCGCGATCGCACCCCTGTGCTGTCCCCCAGTAGCCCTGGGATCAGTGAACGGGAACATGGTTCCTGATCACCGATCCGTGTCCCCAGCAGAAAAGCCGAAGCTCTCTTACTAGAGGCTTCAGTCTTTCTGCAAAAAAAAGTTTCCCCATCCACCTTGTGCTTCCGGTGATCGAGAAGCACAAGGAAAAAGAAATAAACTCAAGCTGGCCATCTTGTGGCCAAATAGTAAAACTACATCTACATACATTTTACATTAAAATGTACACATATAACAACATTAAAAATTAACTGTTTATTTCCCACACCAAAATATTACCCAAATAAAATGTAAAAAAAATAAAATATTACAATTAAAAAAACATAAATAGCTACCTAAGGGTCTGAACTTTTTAAATATGCATGTGAAGAGGGTATACTACGATAATTTTTTAAGTTATAAGCTTGTAAATAGTGATGGACGCGAAACGGAAAAAATGCACCTTTATTTCCAAATAAAATATTGGCGCCATACATTGTGATAGGGACAAAATTTAAATGGTGTCATAACCGACACAAACAGGCAAATAAAATACATAGGTTTTAATTATAGTAGTGTGGATTATTTTAAAGCTATAATGGTCGAAAACTGAGAAAAAAAGAATTTTTTCCATTTTTTTACTTATTAATCCTGTTAAAATGCATTTATAAAAAATAATTCTTAGCAAAATGTACCACCCAAAGAAAGCCTAGTTAGTGGCGGAAAAAACAAGATATAGATCAATAAATTGTGTTAAGTAGTGATAAAGTTATTAGCGAATGAATGGGAGGAGAAAATTGCTCTGATGCATAAGGTGAAAAATCCCCAAGGACTGAAATGGTTAAGGAGCCATGCAGTGCTCTGATACGCGTGAGCTTTTATCTGTGTGTCATTTGCTGTCCTATATAAAAGTTTGGAATTTTACCTTGCCATTTGGTGTAGCGGGACATCCTTTCTTGGAAACAGATGATCAATGAGATACAAACAATTCTTAGTTGATGCAGGATTATGCAAATGGTGAATGCAAATATATGCAGCTTGAAAATGGACCAAATCCTGCTGGAGTGGAATTCAATTGGTCCATGTTTAAGCTGCATACATTGGCATTGAAAATCTGCATAATTTTGCATAAAGGGTGCTAATGAATAGCACAAAATGCTTTCGTAATAAAGGAATAACTGAGAATTCCTCATGAGGAGATGGACTAATCCAAACCTGTCAGATTTTCACTTTCTACTCTAAATGACAGCGACATAGGAAAGAATACATTTATAGTGCATTTCATTGTGGGGGAAATGTACATTTATATGTATGTATTTAGATTGTACATGTAACGATCCGCAGAACATAGCACTTGTAATGACCTGCAGAACATACATTATCCAGGATACCCATTTGATGTTAATTACCCTGGTTCCAGCAATAAAAAGGTTGTTATTACCATATATAGCTCCCCCTGTGATGTTTACTGTAGGCTTTCTGTTACACAGCCTTCTGTCCCAGAGCACTCTGGGAGATCATGTGATGTTCCTGCTCACTACATGGAGAGGGAAAGGGCCGGAGCCCTGTGTGCTGTGGTGCCATCTTCTATGGCTACATTCTTGGAAAAAAAAATTATACAAGGGAAAAAAAAACCTCGATTGTCCTAAAAAACAATATATGTATCACTTTGATGGCATAATGAATGAAAAGTTATCGCTGTATCAATAGCAACACAGCCAAAACGCCAGAATTGTCAGGAATTTCCAGGGGTAAAAACCCAGGAACTCAAAGTGGTTAAGGAACCCATTATTCTGCCCTAGAATAGGTAATGATAAATTTCTTAAAGGAACACTATCAAACCAAGGGCCTGATTCACAAAGCAGTGATAACTTAGTTATCGCGCCTAAAAGACAAAGGCGTAATAACCTTGGCACCGCTGAGTTAGCACCGCTTTGTGCCGGTTATCAAGCGCAAAGTCCAGCGCGCAAAGTTTTGCATGCACAATCTACAGTCTATGAGATCTGCAGATCCTCATACACACCTTGTTTAACAGACTTCATCTGCATATCTGGCAATCATCTGCAGATCTGAAAATCCATCCTGGTGGATCTGATCTGCAGATGATCTGCAGATGATTGCCTGTTAAACAAGGTGTGTATGATGATCTGCAGATCTCATAGACTATGAATGCATTTTGCAGGAATGGATCTATTGCAGGAAGAGATCTTTTGCAGATAATGATCTTTTGAATGTGTACGGGCATCTTTGTGTGCAGCATCTTGCAAAGATTTTATCTGATGGGGAGTGCAGCTCCATAGAATAGACTGTGTAGGTATGGCTCTCATACTACATGGAATGGGGTAAAATTGGTCTGTGATCTTGCCTTTTCCAAAGACTTTTATCTCAAGTGTGTATGCAGCATAAGTGCTTATAGAGTCAATAATCCGGAGCTGGATTTCCGTGGGGGATCTTGATGTTGATGCTCCAGAATGTTGACTCTATGATCGCTTAGCCTCCAGACACAATTTTAATGATAAATTTCTCCTGTGTCAAAGTTACAAAATTTGTAACTTTGTTGTGAAATTTGTTGTGAAAAATAAATGCAAAAGGTTTGATTAGGCCGTATTTTATTCAATGCCAATGTTCTATATACACTCACAGTGGTCTAGACTTGAAATCAGCAGTTCTATTGATACAGTCTAACCAATATCTGGTGAAAACAGGGCAGTCCTGTATTCTTACCGTAGTTACAAACAGCAAACACACTGCAGCCTTCTAATGGCCAATACAATGAATCCTTTCAGGGTGATAAACACACAGCAGACTTTTCAGGACTTGAGAAGGAGCAGAGCGGAGATGTGAGTAACCAGCGACACGGGGAGACCCCTTCCCTGATTAATGTAGAAATAATACAGAGTTTACACCTCACCTCCTGTGTAGCATAGTATGCCATTTATAATTGTCACTGGGATAACACTACTGTATTTTCCTCTCAACATATCAAAATAATTAAGCAGAAAACTAATGTCCAGGAAATCTCTATGATGGATGAGGTTTCCTGAACCAGCCTTGCATCTCTAATTTAGAATTCTTCCCTAGTCACAG
This sequence comes from Hyperolius riggenbachi, assembly GCF_040937935.1. Classification (NCBI taxonomy): domain Eukaryota; kingdom Metazoa; phylum Chordata; class Amphibia; order Anura; family Hyperoliidae; genus Hyperolius; species Hyperolius riggenbachi. The sequence continues at coordinate 233,062,213 of NC_090652.1, read as the reverse complement.
AAATAAGTACGACTTTCGGTATGGCCAGCCTGAAATCCATTGCTTATTTTTACATGCAATTGTTTTATTTAGGGCCTTGTTTGAGACATACTGTAGACATTTTTTGTGTTGTGCTCTGTGACACCAAAGCGCAGCTTACATACCTCCTAAAAAGTGAGTCAGAAATCCCCTCCCCTCTCTCAATTTACCTGGATGGAAAATGCCATGGTTTACCTATGCCCCATAAGCAGAGTGATAAGATTATAGCTTTACTTCCTTCCTGAAAATAATTGCTAAAGACGTTAAAGAGGAACTCCAGTGAAAATAATGCAATGAAAAAAGTGCTTCATTTTTACAATTATGTATAAATGATTTAGTCAGTGTTTGCCCATTGTAAAATCTTTTAAAATTCCTGATTTACAGTCTGACATGGTGACATTTTTACTGTTGGCTGTTGGAAACAGCTGTAAACAGCTATTTCCCACAATGCAACAAGGTTCACAGACAGGAAACTGCCAGGAGTACCACAGTCCCCAGAGTTTCTTGTGGGAGGGGTTTCACCACAATATCAGTCATACAGCGCCCCTGATGGTCTGTTTGTGAACAGATTTCTCATGTAAAAGGGGGTATCAGCTACTGATTGGGATAAAGTTCAATTCTTGGTCAGAGTTTCTCTTTAAGAAGTAATATCTCCATGAACTTCCCACTCCTATCTTAACACTAACCCCCCCCCCTCCTAACAGATAGGAGTACACACAGTACAGTCTCAAGGTCACGATAAACGCCTCTGTGACCTTATCGTGACCTAGAGACTGTACTGTGTGTACTCCTATTTGTTATTGCCTGTGAAGAAGCGGGAATATAGCCACAAAACGCGTTGCCAGTTGTTTCTAGGAGTATGTGAATAAATTGTGACTACCTCAATCGACAGTGTCGTGTCTGTTTTGGAGTGGCTGGTCCACCACCGCCTCCTGAACGTTTTATACGATTTTAGCATATTTTATCCTTGTGGTGCCTCTGTACATCTTTACAAATAGTGAGGAGCAGAGAAGTAGCAGCAGCAACACAGGATCAAACAAAGTGGCGGCATAGCAACCTAGTGGAGAGCAGCGAAATAGCAGATGCAACACAGGATCAGACACAGCTCCAGAATAGTAGCCTAGTGGAAAGCAGAGAAATAGCAGACAGAAGTAGCAGAAAATAACACAATCTGTTTCATACTAAAAATGGTTGCAACATTTTTCCATAACTGCGTTCGCAATTCTTGTTCAAGGAACAAGAATCACTCCCTGAACGAGAATCGCAAAGGGAATCGTGGCAAAATAGGTGTGGTTTTGCAGTGATTTTCAATGTAAAACAGGGCCCTAAGTGATCTGGAGAAACTTGGGTATCAATATAAAGAAAAAAATGGGGGCATGTCTTCAACTAAGGGAATTAAAAAAAAAAACTCTAGCTCTGCATGCCAGTAGTACACATGATTCCTTCCATGCTGCATGAGGCATTTTTTCTATACCACACTGACAGGGTATGAGGATTGCTTTCTCTCTTTTGCTCATAACGCATGCTCTTTTCCTTTATTTTGTAAAAAAAAACAAAAAACAATAATAATAATAATAATAATTAGTACACTTTAGTAGAAAAAATCACTTGGCACACAGCTGGTTAGGTGGGGGATAGAAGTAGCTCCAATGAGCCTGCAAAAAGCTGGCACCCTGGCACCCACATCGATCCAGGTTTGACTGTTCTGTTTTTCTATGTCATTCATGCTGGCTGTTGGCTGAAGGATGGAATAAAAGAAACATGCAAGAGTAAGGTGCACAGCGTACTTTTTGTGTGCTTCATAATAATAATAATATCTCCTTACAGTTCCTCTTTAAGGCAACCTTTGTTTTTCTAATAATTTCTAAAATCGACATTACAATCTGGTATGGGCGTGTTTTATATGCACATACCAACAAGGTAAGCAAGCAGAAATAACGCTAGCCACCAATTCTTGCAATTCATAGAGCTGAACAGAAGAGAAGGAGTTCTGTCTACCGGAATGTCCTTATAAACTATTCTTTCCACACAAAATCATCATACTGAATTTTTCATAGGACTCATTAAAACTAAAATGCAGGCTGACAGCTAAATGCGCAGTACATGTAAGTTGACTTCTCTGCTAAAAGGTTTTTAATTCATTCAGGCCAATCTTGTGATTGGCCATTCACTATAATGGTTAGATCTGACAAACAGTTGCTTTCAGCCTGAAAAGGAAACAGAAAGTTATGATCATTCTACTGGCTTGCAACACATGATTTCTGAAGATTTCTAACTGTTTAGCATCAAATGAACTGCTGACCACTTTTCACTGAGCCTTATCAAAAAAAACAAAAAACAGAAAAAAATCACCACCTTTTCCAGTCAACTTTCAAAAATCCATTCAATGTGCTAATTTGTAATTTATTTTTGTTAAATGTAATGGTTTTATAACAGATATTTATTAAATTAAAATAACTAGTGTATTGAGATTTTTAGTTGTGTCCAAGCCAACGTCTGTGATTTAATAAAGAGACACATCCTATTCCGTGACTCAAAGAATACAGCATGAGCAAAGTCCCCTTTCGAGCTTGCTGATAGGACATACAGTTCAGCAGATAACTGATGCGTTTTCATCCTGTTTGCCTTCTCTTCAAATCAAGCTACAGTAGCAGCACTGTGCAAAGCTGCAATGCCTGATTGGCTCTCCATGAAGCCCTCCTCTTTACAGACTGTAATAGCATGCTGTGTGCCATGTTTCCCTAATAACAACACATGATCTTATATTAAATTTTGCTTCAAAAGTTGGGTTAGGGCTTATTTTCAAGGGATGTCTTATTTTTCCATAAACAACAATCTACAATTATTCTTGAACAAAAAACGAATTGCACAACTATTCAACTGTAGCAATTTCATCAGATTTGTAACTCTCCAAGCATTGAATTTCATCATGAATTTCTTGTAAGTCTATGAGGTGCTTCCAGCAGGATACACGCTTTGTTTTAAGACCTTTTTTTTACTGATCTGAGGAAGCAGATTGTGTTTTACGAAACCAGTTATCTTCTGAGTGTGCAATTGTCCATTTAACAAACTTGTTTACCTATGGTGGCTTGTCCCTTCGTGTTAGAGGTAAGCCAGTTTAATATATATATAATTTTTATGGGTGCCTCCTCCCTCCACGTGATTAAGGGTAATTTTATCTCTCGGCTGTGTTAGCTGGCTGCCACGGCAGAGAAACTAATCTGTAGACACAGGATGTTAACCCCATGTCTGCTTCCATGAAAGCAGGAAGTGGACACACTGCAGATTTACTGCAGGAATTGTATCAGCTGTAACAAATAAATGTTTTTCTTTAGACATCTGTATGCTGTTGCTTATCTTTCAGAGCAGAGAGGAAGTTCTGAGTTCAGGTCTGCTTTAAGCATTTTATGAGGTAAATATTAATAATGTTCTGGATTAAGATAGAAAGTGGAACTTACAGAGGACTCAGTCCATTGCAGTAATAGAATACATTGCATTTGGATGAACACTGTGTACCCCTCTCGCTTGGGCTCCTGACGGCTGCTCTCTGGCCTCCACTGTACGGCTCATACATGGAATCGAACACTTAAGCTATCACTGTTAATGTTAATTAGATTTTATTTTACGTCTGAAGTAAGCCAATGGTGGGACTTCAGGCTATGGTATTGACTTTCATCTCTTGATAACATTTTGCTTGTATATAATTTCATTTAATTGCCCTTCTACTTCTCAGGGCTGAGCTCCTCTGGAGATTGGGACCCCAATCATAAAAGATGTCATAAAACACAAATTGCATTGTACTATGCCTGCTGGGCCCAAAGCAACTCGGGTCTGATGGCAGTGTGATATTCCGCAGTCAGAGCTATTAGTTATACCTGCATGTTAATATATTAGCCGCCTTGTAAAAAAAAACATGGGCTCGCAGTTTAAGGCATGCAATAACTTAACATAATTGTAACGGAAATGTATGCAAATAAGCTTAAAGCAGAACTGTAGTCTTTTTTAAGTGTACCTGTCACCTGACTAATCTCAACAAAGCATATGATGAAAGCTGCATATCTAAATCAACAAACTGTATGCAGTTTTCAATTTGTTTACTCTTCCCTCCCTATGAGGTAACTAGAGCATATCTAAGGTTTAAGAAATGTATATATGATTTCTGTTGCTCAAAATTACCTTTTTTTATCCCAGCTAAAATGAAACTGGGGTGCATAACGACATTCTTATGTGTACTTGCCTTTTTACTAATTGCACTTGTATTATGAGCTTATGATTGTACTAGACCATACGTCAGACTGTAGCCCATGGGCCAAATCTGGCCTTCAGTGCCATTAAATTTGGCCCTCAAGTGGTTTCCCCACTTTGCATTATGTTTGCCCCACTCTACCACTCCACCTGGGAAGTTATATTGTAGGTGAACCAGGGAGACAACTGGGTTAGGAGGGGGTGTCACTAGACAGCAGGGAACTGTTAAGGGAATGGAGTGGGATTAGTAGACCACAGGAAACTTTGTAAGGTAGGGAGGTGGCCACTAGACATTGAGGTTGCCCCCATGTTAAATTTCAACCCACTTTGTATTTGAGTTTGACACCCCTGTACTAGACAATTAGGTCCATTTCAAAAAGGGGTGCTAGAAGCAGCGACCACCAGTCCCCCATCCACTCACACAAGCACCCACATGGATGCAGGTACCTGGGGGAATTATTAGGTAGGATACATAATGTTCATACTGCATTGTTGTATATTTTTTCATACTGTGATTGTAGCCTTTGGGCCTGTTAAATGCAGGGCTGTAGAGTCGGTACAAAAATCTTTCGACTCCAACTCCGACTCCTCAGTTTATGAAACCACGACTCCGACTCCAACGCCGACTCCGGGTACCCAAAATGGCTCAGACTCCTCGACTCCGACTCCTTAGTCTAATACTTAACAGGGATGTGGACTTTGTACAAAAATCATCTGACTCCCGACTCCGACTCCTCAGTTTATGACATCAACGACTCCGACTCCAAGTGCCCAAAATTGCCCCGACTCGGACTTCTCGACTCCGACTCCACAGCCCTGGTTAAATGTACTGTTACCTTTCTATCAAATAAAATGGTTTTGAAATTAAAATGAAACTTGAAGTGACCTAGAATCTCTTCAGTTCCCTGGAATCTACTTTCTTTTCGCAGCCCACTGTTTCCTTGTCTGTTTACAAATCTCATCTCACAAAGGGGTTGATTCCCAAAGCTTACTTTATTTTCACTTTAACTATAAAGGTACATACACACATCTAACTTTTTCGACAACTTGTTGTCCGATTTGTCATTTGAACGACAAGTTGGACGTGTGTACGGACTGTCGAGCGACTGATAAAAGCCGGTTTGCCCAATCCGCTCAGCGGATCCGTTGGACCAACTGTCGTTCAAACAACTTTTAGGTCCGTACATGTGTACAAACGACTTTTAGTCATTTGTCCAATAGACGTTCAAACAACAAGTTGTTTGATCAGTCATTTAATCTAGTCCATTGTTCTATCCAGTACATTGTCCATTATCAAGTTGGTTAAATGACATGTAAATTAGGTAAATTAGCATATCAGCCGCTTTGTTAGTCTGTGTGTACATGACATCTGAACGACTTGTTTGCACTTCAAGTCATTCAAACGACCAGTGTAAACGACAAAAAGGCGTAAAATTGGACGTGTGTGCCTTAAAGTGAACCCGAGGTGGGGTTCTAAGAATTATATCTGCACACAGAGCCTGGGTCTGCCTATACTGCCCAGCCTCTGTTGCTATCTCAATCCCCCCTAAGTTCCCCCTGCACTCTGCTGTCCCCCATAAATCAAAGCCGCGCTGTCGACACGCAGTGATTCGCAGCGGGCTGTGCTTACCTATGTAGTGTCACTCTCGCCGCTCTCCCCGCCTCGTGCATAGCTCAGGTCCCCTCCCGCATCCCTCCCGCTGATTGGAGGGAAGGGACGCGGGCGGGGACCGGGGCTATGCAGGAGGCGGGGGGAGCGGCGAGAGTGACACTACATAGGTAAACACAGCCCGCTGCGTGTCGACAGGGCGGCTGTGATTTATGGCGGACAGCAGAGCACAGGGGGAACTTAGGGGGGATTGAGATAGCAACAGAGGCTGGGCAGTATAGGGCAGTATAGGCAGACCCAGCCTCTGTGTGCAGATATTCTTAGAACCCCACCTTGGGTTCTCTTTAAGAAGAGCTAATGTATGAAATAAACAGATGAGTAGAGATAAATCAGACATTAGGTCAAATAAGGAGAGATAAACCACGAGTTAAGTCGGTTAAGGAGAGATAAATAAAAGCTGTGTGAATTAGTCCCATAGTGACTAAACATAAATGAGTTATGGATTCATCAGATTCTGGTAAAGACGAATAAAGAAAACTACCATATATAGACAAGTTGATGGTTGGGGAAGAGGTGAAAAGGTATCAAAATGTCAGGACAATCAAAACCACCTCTAATAGTACCGGTAAACTATATTTTGAAGCAATAACAGAATAACAGTCTTTAGCATTCCATACCAAACAAAATCACTACATATCCCATTTCTACACAGATATTTTAATCCCAATTTTTACAGTATAAGCTATTACGCTGTGCTTGGAAGTAAATGAGCTACAATCTGTGCTATGCTTTGGCTGAGTAATATGTTTTAAAATTGTCTCCACGTCTTATACAGTTTTTTGACTCTGCACCCATCATGACGCCTCTGTTCACGTACTCATAACCCGTGCACATCTGAGTACAGAAATATGGACTTGTCATGACTCATTTTGTGAATTAAACAGTGCAGTAAGTTTATTTTTTTTAGAACAAAAGGAAAATCAGTAATACAAGTCCATTTCATTATTGAGTATAGAATCTATTGCAGTAGTAGCAGAGTAATGTACTGTTAGCTATCAGTTAAAACAGGACGTTTTGGATCCGTATGATGCCATTTATTGTCTAACTTTAAAGTTTTTATAGGCTAAAGTTAAAGTGTTTATGCTAGCCAACAGATGGTATCATCCTGATTCTAAACTTCCTAGTATAAGAACACTAATACGCATTAAATAGCAATTTAAAATCTGCTTTTAAAAGCAGGTGATTTACTGCAGAATATATCTGTCAAAGTTTAATAAACAGACCCCAGTGTATTCTGCCAGAACGCATATAGTCTATCTATATGAAATGTATGGAAGTGTACGGAATACTACTGCATTCTGTACAACCACTGCTTATAATGGCCCCTGACTATATAATTAGTGTTTTTCCCTGTTCTATTCATGAATACAAGGAGATTTGCTCTGTGGCACAAATAATAGACTTATGAATATTATGGGATGACAAATCATTTTTTTAAAGTGGAATTCTGGACCAGCCATTTTAACCCTATGCTACTTACACTTTTTAGACAACATTTAAAAATAATTTTAATATATTAAACTTTAATGAATGTGTTGCAAACATGTAACTCCTCCTCTGTGGGACTCCTGCACCTACAAGTAAATGACTCTTCCTCTGTGAACTTCCTGCACCTAAAAGTAAATGACTCTTCCTCTGTGAACTTCCTGCACCTAAAAGTAAATGACTCTTCCTCTGTGAACTTCCTGCACCTAAAAGTAAATGACTCCTCCTCTGTGAGCTTCCTGCACCTAAATGTAAATTACTCCTCCTCTGTGAGCTTACTGCACCTAAAAGCAAATGACTTCTACTCTGTGAGCTTTCTGCACCCAAAAGTAAATGACTCCTCCTCTGTGAGCTTCCTGCATGTGAAGTAAATGACTCTTCCATGAGCTTCCTGCACATAAAAGTAAATTATTCCTCATCTCTAGAGAGGCGCTCATGCTGACATAGCTTCAAATACAGGCACTGTATTAACCTGAAGAAGCTGGCCAGCACCAGCAAAACGCACAGTCCCTTTTAGTGCTTGAACACATAATTTTTTTCAAATATTATTGGTTCATACTTCAAGAGAGGTAAAATTTATACTGCTTCTCAAATGCACAGTTGTTCATCAGAAACATATATACTGGGTGCCACCACCAATGCTATTGTCTTCTCCTCTGTGAGGTTCCTGCAACTAAAACCAAATGACTCCACCATTATGAGCTTCCAGCATGTAAAGCAGGGGTCCCAAACTCGCGGCCCGAGGGCCATTTGCGGCCCTCGATACAATATTTTGTGGCCCTCACTGGCAAAAGTTTCCTTATAGTACGCTTCAGTGCTCCCAAGTAATCCGCCGCATCCCCGCCGCTAAACGAGGGCTGCAGAGCCCCCAAATCGCCGGGGGGGGCAATCCGCCAGCATTTCCTGGAAGGGGCAGAGCTTTCAGCTTCAGCTCTGCCCCTCCTGACGTCAATCGCCGCATGGATCGCCGCCTCTCCCCGCCCCTCTCTGTGAAGGAAGAGAGAGCGGCGGGCAGAGGTGGCGATGCGCCGCAATTGTGAAATTCCTTATGCGGCCCAGCCTCATCCTGACTTTGCCTCCTGCGGCCCCCAGGTAAATTAAGTTTGAGACCCCTGAAGTAAATGACTCTTCCCGTGATCTTCCTGCACCTAAAAGTAAATGACTCTTCCCCTGTGAGCTTCCTGCACCTAAATGTAAGGGTGATATGTCACAGATTGGCTGCAGGAGCAGTGACGCCAGTTAGCGTCATACTTCATCCAGATACACAGACAGCAAATGAGAGCAGAAAGGCAATGTAACCTTTCCATACTCTATTATTAAACACTACAACAGTGACTATAGTAGTACTGTCAATTGCCATTTACTTTAAATCTGCATCAAATCATGAAACCCGACCGTATTTATTCTCCTTATTAGAGCGGCGATGTTCTGACGCTGATTGAGGATAGCAGGAATCAGAGACCTCTGGGAGCAAAGTAAAGTCACTTTCTAAAAGTAAAACCCGTTTTGGGGCAGAGCAGGTGAAGATTCTGTTTTTAGAGCTAAATAATTGTTTTACCACTTCCACCTGACTCCTTTTAGCCAGAGGCTTCGTGCTGAAAATGATCAATGAGCGTAAGTGATGGCGGTGTAAAAGCGTGAGGTCAGAATTCCTGAAAATGCAAACATCAGCCAGAAAACCATGCCTGCACTGCACACCACTTTATTTTTATACAATGGAACTATGCCAGCCCAAAAATGATTCTTGCTGCAGCAAACTCCCCACGGAAGACACATTTTAAGTTCAACTCCCAGAAGAGCCAAGCCAGTTAAAAACATCTACATAACGTTTAGTAGCCTCGGGGGCTGTTCCTGGGCTCGGCAGCACGCTATGGAGAGAATTGAGTGCTCACCTGCCCTTCCATTATAGTCTCGTGTCCTAGAGGATGGCTATTGAATTAAAATGTTGCAGGCTGAGATGTGATTTTCCTTGAATAAAGTGAAATAAAAGAATAAAATACAGATCGTGATCTCAGCGGATGAGGGGCTTGGTCAGCAGGCAGAGTCTTCACATACAAATGGTCCCTTTCACTACAGAACAATGTGTGCAGGTCCCTGTCGTACTTTGCGGTGTTCCTAGCATGTGGAATTAAGGACAATATAAGGACAGTCATATCTGACTTTCACAATCAGCATAATGAGAGCTATTTCCAGTGGCAAAGGCGGCTGATGGTGTCGGTGGGGGTGGAAGGGGGGGGGTGGGCGGTCAGTCAAGACAAGGGAACATTCGCACTGTTAAAAGACACCTTAAAGTGGACCTGAACTCAGAACTCCTTTCTGCTCTAAAAGATACACAACAGCATAGTAACCTCTAAGTAAAAAACATTTACATTTGTTACAGCTGATACAAATCCTAAAAGAAAATCTGCACAGTTTCTACTTCCTGATTCATGGAAGCAGACATATTGTTAGCAGCCTGTGCTTTCAAATGGGCGTATCTGCCATAAGCAGTCAAGTGACACAGGGGAGGGATTAAATTACAACTAGTGATTAAATACAAATGAGGGGGAATTACACAGGCTAAACTCTTAGCAAAAAAAGAGATATCAGCAGCACCGCTACAGTGAAAAAGTTAGAATCATGAGCTTGCAACTTGAAGAAGAAGCATGTCGCTTCGAAACAGCGGGCTGTAGTTGCCTCCAGCTCTATCTTTGCCACATGATTTTACTGCACTAATAAAAGAGCTAACTTTTTCACTGTAGCGGTGCTGCTGATATCTCTTTTTTTGCTATTTTTGAACTTGATGAGCAACAAGTTCTGATCAGCTATAGCACGCTTGTCTCCATTGAGAGTGCTGGGTCAAACCACTTGTTTGCAACAGGATAAACTCTTTAAATACATACATACATACATTTCTGTTACATTTTCCTTGTGTCCTGTGCAGGAATTCAGGTCCACTTTAAAGTAAACCTTAGATGAATAGTATATAAGGATTTATACTTACCTGGGAATTCCTCTTGCCACCTATAGTCTGCCAGCTCCCTCAATGTCCTCACGGCCCAATCTGCTGTGCAGTCCAAGATCCAGCTTGGTTGCGTGCCATGCCCCTCCTCCATCGCGCGCCCAGGGCCGGTAGCATTCTGCTTAAGTGCAGTTACAGTATTATGCTGGGAATACACGATGAGATTTTACAATCGATTTACTGGCCGATCTTATTTCCAAACGATTTTAAGGTCGATTTTCCGATCAATTTTCTTATCTTTTCTTTTCACTTCTATGAGAAATCGGTCAGAAAAACTATTGAAAATAAGATCAGACATGTCAGAAATTATCCATTGAACCATCTATCTGCTGAAAAAAACTTCTGGTGTATTCCCAGCATTAGGTCTTGATTCATTGAGAAGGCATTATAGCAGCAGCGTGAGTTAAAATGGAGCATCTGGAGGTAAAAATCAGTGCATGCTACGCGTGGTAGTGCTGTGTAACATGCATTCCTAAATTGCGTGCGCTCCTTCCTAGTTACAGGCAATTCTTGCATCTACCGCAAGATGTGAAGTAGCGCGACCGTGATACTTCACTAGCATGGTTGCTACTACGTCAATTGTCGCACTACCTCCCATCTCGTGGTAAATGCAAGGTGCGCCCGTAACTTGCGCTGCTGCTATAACGCGGCTTAATGAATCAAGACCTTAATGAACTGCTCATGTACAGAACACTCCCGGTCATGAGGTGTGTGCAGCCAGAAAAGCGCATGCGCAGAAGAAGACATTACGGGACAAGCAGCGACATAGCGGATGGGACCAGGGAAAACATTGAGGGAGCTGACAGACTACAGGGTGCAGGAAAAAGCCCCAGGTAAGTAGACAGCTGAGGTTATTCAGTGACATTTCACTGTCCCATAATCGTACCAATGGAAAATGTATCTGGCAATTTAAAGAGACTCTGAAGCGGGAATAAATCTCGCTTCAGAGCTCATACTTAGCAGGGGTATGTGTGCCCCTGCTAAACCGCCGCTAAACGGGGGTCCCTTCACCCCCAAACCCACCCCTCCAAGACTTGGTCGTAGTCTTGGTCGTAAATCTTGTCTTCCTGGAGGCAGGGCTAACGGCTGCAGCCCTGCCTCCAGTCGCGTCTATCAGACGTGCATTGCCGCCTCTCCCCCGCCCCTCTCAGTGAAAGAAGACTGAGAGGGGCGGGGGAGAGGCGGAGATACGCGTCTGACAGACGCGCGTGGGGCAGGGCTGAGGCGGTTAGCCCTGCCCCAATGTGGAAGCGCTCCACCGCTTTACGGAGGCGATTTGGGGGTGAAGGGACCCCCGTTAAGCCGCGGGATAGCGGCGGTTTAGCAGGGGCACACATGCCCCTGCTAAGTATGAGCTCAACTATTTTTGTTTTTGATTAAATCATATTATTGACTGAGAGAGACAGAAAATTTGGATTTAAGATTTCAATTAGTATTTTCAGATTATTTTAGGCAATCAATCATTTTAGAAGATTCCATTAGAATCTATATGGATAAGTTCACTCACCTGACTTTGCTATCAAAGCGGCATTTGGATCAGGAAACGGCGGCTTACAGGAGAATAATAATCACACTGGGGGTTTGCTTTGGGGTAGACTGCCTTTTGCTCACCCATCTACTGACTCTTTTATGTGCTTCAAATAAGCATAGATGAAAAAAGAGACTGAAAATGTTTTCCGATAGGTTTAAATAGAGAAAAAGTCTGTCTGCTTAAAACACTTCATACCCAATCCTGAGCACAGAACAGAGGGTGGGGCAATTACCAAGCACAACATAAGTTCTCATTCACACCTGGTCCACAAGAGTACCTGTCTCTAATTAACATTAAAAGTGATTATATCAGTTGCAATATCTGCAAGTGCATAAAAAGCCAAAAGTTTTAGTAAAATGAAAGCTGGCTGGAAAACTAAAATGGAAAAACATTTTTTCATAGCACTTTATTGCCAAATGACTTAAGTTGCACTAATATTTGTATAGCATTTTAAGGCTGCTTTCACAATGGGATGTTACAGGTGCACGTTAGAGCAGCCTGTAACGCAGCTCAACTCACAGCAATGAAAATCAATGGGCTGTTCACAGTGCCCCCGTTGCGTAACACTGTAATGGTGTGTACACACTTGAAGATAAATGGAAGATATCAGACCAATTTTACCCCCTTCCATGTAGTATGAGAGCCATACTCTACACAGTCCATTCTATTGAGCTGAACTCCCCATCAAATAAAAATCTTTGCAACATGATGTGCACAAAGATGCTGTACACATTCAAAAGATCAGTATCTGCAAAAGATCTGTTCCTGCAAAAGATCCGTCCCTGCAAAATGCATTCATAGTCTATGATATCTTGTAATGATCTGCTCAGCTGCCTGTGCCGGCAGGCAGCTTTTTGACCATTGTTTAATTTTGCATGCTGCAGGACTCTGGAAAGGAGACCTTCTGTCAGTTTTGCAGCTTGTGCTTGCTGAGGAATTTGCATACGTTGTCACGCAAATTGCCTGGCTACATTCATTGGAGGCGTGTACTATAAGTACTATGTGTTTCCCACAATGCTTGGCTGATCATAAGGAGTCTTCCTGTGAAACACTCTGGAGGAGTGTCAGCCTTACTCTCTGTTTGAAGATCAGTTTAGAGTAATTCCTGGAAAACTGCACTAGGCAGGTTTCCTTAGTGCAGTTAGGATTGCTTATCTGTTTGTTTGTTCTGTTGCTATTGTCCTGTCCCAGCGGTGGTCGACAGGAAATGGTTCTGATCTCTGTTCTTGGAGTATAGCTGGTGCAGCGGTTGCTACCAGCTATCTCTTCTGATCTGTCTCCTTGTATCGCGCTAGCCACTTTCCGCTAGTGCTGTGAATCCTTCTGTTCTGCTACTCTGTACCTGGATCGCGCTAGCCACTCTCGCTAGCGCTGTGGATCCTTCTGTTCTGTCTCCTGGGATCGCACTAGCCACTTTCCGCTAGTGCTGTGGATCCTTCTGTTCTGCTACTCTGTACCTGGATCGCGCTAGCCACTTTCGCTAGTGCTGTGGATCCTATCTCTTGCTTGTCCCTGTTTTCGTGTGTCTGTCTTGTCTGCTATGAACGCTTGCTGGAGGCTCGGTGAGGTAACGGTTAAGCAAGCGCTCGCGTCCTCTGTTACATGTTTGTCTTGTCTCGGTTAGTTAGGCGTGCTTGTCTCTATTGTGCTTATCACGTGGAGACCGCGCACGAACGCGTGCACTGTTGCAAATGAGTGCGGTGTTCGCATTCAGTTAGCGTTTGTTATTTTCCTTGTTATTCTCATTGTATTATTTGCTGTGCCTTTGCTAACCTCGTATTCTGTTCTGATCTGCCTTGTGTCACGTCTGGCGATCGCACCTCTCGCGATCGCGTTCCTATTTCTTATCTACTGTTGTGTGTGCACTGTCGCGGGGTGGCAACTAGGTTGGCGCACACACATACAACCTATCCCTTTGCTCGTTCTCATTCGCAATCGCCTCTCTTGCGATTGCGTTCTGCGCTTCGTACAATTCCTGTCTGGCATTTGTGGAGGTACAGAGGATTGGTTCCTCTGCACTCCCCAGCGCCATCTGCCGACAGGAATTTCCCTCTACGGGTGCGTAGCACCTTTTGCTGGGTGCCTGCAAATATACGCTTGTGGAGGATTTCCGCCGTATCAGCGCACGCGTTGTGCGCTGATCATGGAGAAAGTTCCACAATCGTTACATATCTGCAGATCCTCATACACACCCTGTTTAACAGACTTCATCTGCATATCTGACAATCATCTGCAGATCCGAAAATCCATCCTGGTGGATCTGATCTGCAGATGAATGTCTGTTAAACAAGGTGTGTATGAGGATCTGCAGATATCATAGACTATGAATGTATTTTGCAGGAATGGATCTTTTGCAGGAACAGATCTTTTGCAGATAATGATCTTTTGAATGTGTATAGCATCTTTGTGTAGAGCATCCTGCAAAGATTTTTTTCTGATGGGGAGTTCAGTTCCATAGTATAGACTGTGTAGGTATGGCTCTCATACTGCATGGAATGGGGTAAAATTGGTCTGATATCTTTCATTTATCTTTCAAGGGTGTATGTAGCATAACGCTGCACGTTCAATGAAAGTGCAGCATGCTGTGCGTTATATGCGGCTTTAGCCGCGCTAGACAGTTTGCACATGCTCAGTGATGTGTATTGTGAGTAGCCACATAGCTAATTAATATTCACTGCACTGTGCGGACGTCACTGGCGGGACCACATGATGCGGAGTGTACCGATCATGTGGCCTCCAGTCTTTTGCCGCATGCGCCGTTTTCGTTTGATAGTATGCGTCAAAAAGTATGCATCACGGACGCATCAAGAGCTGCATAGCGCGGCTCTATATAACGTCTAACTTCAAAGCTCACATGCGTTGCGTTAGGGGCACGTTATGCAACCTCAACGTCGCATCTAACGCAACGTCTTAGTGGGAAAGAGCCCTAAAACAAAAATGAAATTAAAGGATTATTGTACTTTTAATTATGTGTGAGTAAAAGTGAAACATTTTCACAGATCAGGGGCGTAACAATAGATCCTACAAGGGATGCAGCGCAGGGGGGCCCAGAAGCCACAGGGGGCCCAGTTCTGAGAGACAGACAGCTGAGGGCACAGAGAAAACACTTTCTGCTCTTTGCACGATTGTTCTAATTTCTGCATCTGCTCAGCCACTGATAAGGAAACATACAAAGTTTTGCAGACAAAGATTTGTAGACAGTCCTTATTCAGTGTGCTGCAGGCTCTTCTGAAAAGCACCCAGCCCCTAACCTCTCTACCCCTCCCCAAGTGCTCTATACTGCAGTGATGCTGTAGAAGGCTGCAAAGTCAGTTCTGCTCCATCAAGGATGAACAGTGTGAGCGTAATAAGCTAAGGCTGGTAGCACTTCCAGGTTTTCAGTATTACATTTCTGCACACCATGGGCTTGATTCGCTTAACCGTGATAACTCATATCACTTTTTGAGGGCGTTTTTGCGCACAATCGTGAATTTCTGTGCGCAAGCGCGGCCGTGATATGAATTATCACGGTTTAGTGAATCAAGCCCCATGTGTGTCTGTATGTGTGAAAACATGCATGTTTTATCACAGAAACTAATGTAATTGATAGACAAAATGCTTGTAGTACTTCCGCGCTGTCTGTTTTTTTTTTTGTGTGGGGAAAACACATGAAAGTGTGCACTGACTAGCCAATTAAATAACAGCAGTGGTTCTCAGTGTACCTGTGCAGAACGTGGGGGGAGGCGGGGTGGCGGGAGGGGGCCCCATCCAAGGTTTCGCATGGGGGCCCATAGATTTCTTGTTACAATCCTTTCACAGATTAATAAAACAATATACTTGAATAACAGAATTTAGCTTGGTTTTAAAATACTGAAATATTGGCATGGCACTCCTATGTATGGGGGGGGGGATATGACTTTTGGCTATGTGTACTCAGTGGGCGTTAAAGGAAACCAGAGATGGCACTAATGTGTGTATTTATACTTACCTGGGGCTTCCTCCAGCCCCGTGAGGGCCGTCCTCTGGGTTCACTTGTTATCCCCCCTCCCAGTAATCTACCCAGCCGCACATCTTCTGCGCATGCGTAGCTCAGCCATGTACGCACCCAAGCGTGTCACTCTCCCAAAGCCGGGAGCACATGACTGGCCAGATTACCAGGAGCGATAACGAGTACACCAAGCGGCTGCCGAGGACGGCAAGGGAGCCCACGCACCTCATGGGGCTGGAGGAAGCCCCAGGTAAGTATAAATACACACACTGGTACACTTTAAAGTGCTAGTGCTAAAAGACTATGGGCCTGATTCACAAAGCGGTGCTAACAGTTAGCACGCTGGTGAAAAGCCCTTTATCATGCCTAAACTCAGTTTAGGCATGATAAGTTTAGGTGTGATAAGTTTAGGTGTGATAAGTTTAGGCATGATAAGTTTAGGTGTGATAAGTTTAGGCATGATAAGTTTAAGCGCCAACTGCGTTAGCACCGCAGTGCACAGCTGATCAAAAGTTTTACGCTAGCAAAGACTGGTGCACTTCGTATAAAGTTTAATGGCGCTGCTTTGCGTGCGGGACTTTGCAAGCGATCTAAACTTATCTAAACTTAGCATGCCTAAACTTATCACACCTAAACTTATCACGCCTAAACTTATCACGCCTAAACTGGCTTTTCACCAGCATGGTGCAATGGTTATCATGCCTAAAGTCTTTTAGGCATGCTAACTGGGTTAGCACCGCTTTGTGAATCGAGCCCCTAAACTCAGTTTAGGCATGATAAGTTTAGGTGTGATAAGTTTAGGTGTGATAAGTTTAGGCATGATAAGTTTAGGTGTGATAAGTTTTTAGGCGTGATAAGTTTAAGCACCAACTGGGTTAGCACCGCAGTGCACAGCTGATCAAAAGTTTTGCGCTAGCAAAGTCTGGTGCACTTTGCATAGAGTTTAATGGCGCTGCTATGCGTGCGGGACTTTGCGCGCGATCTAAACTTATCTAAACTTATCATGCCTAAACTTATCATGCCTAAACTTATCAGGCCTAAACTTATCATGCCTAAACTGAGTTTAGGCATGATAAAAATGGTTATCACGCCTAAAGTCTTTAACTGGGTTATCACCGCTTTGTGAATCGAGCCCTATAAGGTAAGCAGAGAAGGATCTTGCAAAAGGGGAAGGCAGGGAAACATTTAGGAAGCACAAATGTCAGGCAAGATTCATCACACACTACAGCTGGTTTACTATCATTTATGAGCACAGAATACCAGCTTTCATTGAATGCTGCGATTTTCCCACCATCTCTTTCAGCTCCCTGCAGTCACCATAATTCACACTGAGGATCACAAAAGGCTCTATTCATAAAAAATTTGTGGCGAAAAAACTCCTGGAGGGAAAATACCGCTGCGGTATTTTAGACTTCTGGGTGGTCATTCATAAAAATGTTGGCAGCTGCGATGCAAGTGCGGAGATCTCCCGCTGAAGGCTGGCGGTAAGCTGTCGGAAGGCATGTGGAAACACTTACGCCGGCAGAGTCCCTCCGTGCACTGCTCTCTCTGGGAGGTCTGTCCCATTCACTTGTATGTAATCCACAGGCTTCGAGGAAGCGGTATTTCCCGTCCACATACCGCTTCCTCTAATCTTTAAGAATGGCCATTTTGTTACTTTTTCTAGATAAATCTAGAAAAACACTGCAGAAGGCGGAAATTTCTCGCTCTGCTGGGGGATTGTAGATTTTCATGCGGGAACAGCTTTTATGAATGCCCACTTTGCTAAATGGTCGGGAAAGTCCGCTGTTTTGAGCGGAAAACTTGCGGTAACGTTTTATGAATAGAGCCCAAAATGCTAGAAAAATCTCTAGCCTTTTGCAACGGGCCGATCGCTGCATTGAGATCACTGCCTATATATACTTTGCTTTGAAAAGCGCTAGGGATCGATGAGGATTCCGATATCTGCAGGAAAACGCCCGCAGATCGCCCCAGTGTGAATGGGCCCTAAGGGCTGGTTCCCCCTGCCAGCGCTTTTCAAGCGCCAGAGGTTTGTAAAGCTCTTGCCAATGTAATTAATGTAATGCTATGGGTGATTTAAAGTGGAACTGAAGTAAGAGGTATACGGAGGATGCCATATTTATTTCCGTTTAATCAACACCAGTTGCCTGGCAGCCCTGCTGGTCTATTTCTCTGCAGTAGTATCTGAATAACACCAGAAACAAGCATGCAGCTAGTCTTGTCAGGTCTGACTTTAGGCCTGGTGCACACCAAAAACCGCTAGCAGATCCGCAAAATGCTAGCAGATTTTGAAACGCTTTTTCTTATTTTTCTATGGCGTTTTGTTAGCGTTTTGCGGATTGCTGCAGCGGATTTCAGTATAGTACATTTCATGTATTGTTACAGTAAAGCTGTTACTGAACAGCTTCTGTAACAAAAACGCCGGCAAAACCGCTCTGAACAGGCGTTTTTCAGAGCGGTTTGCGTTTTTCCTATACTTAACATTGAGGCAGAAACGCATCCGAAATCCAAAAAATGCCTCATCCCGGCATTTTTCGTTTCTGCAAAACGCCTCCCGCTCTGGTGTGCACCAGCCCATTGAGATACATTGACCAAGCGGATCCGCAGAAACGCTGAAAAAGCCGCTCGGTGTGCACCAGCCCTAAAAGTCTAAAACACCTGATCTGCTGCATGCTTGTTCAGGGGCTTTGGCTAATAGTAGTAGAGGCAGAGGATCAGCAAGGCTGCCAGGCAACTGGTATTGATTAAAAGGAAATAAATATGGCAGCCTCCGTATACCTCTTACTTCAGTTCCCCTTTAAAAAAAAAAATCGCTCAAATGGGATCACACACATATCAAAGTTTATAACCTCTTTTGGCACTACTGAAAACTTAAATAACAGCTAATTCCTGGAACCAGGCTTTCAACATTAAAAACTGGGACGAGAGTGAATGGCTTATATAGATTTACCTTTCAAAGTATTTTATAGATTTATCTTTCAAAGTATTTTAGATTCTGAAAGGTTCATCTTCCAGAAATAGCAGCATAATTCCTTTAAATAATAAACAAACTACTTCTTTTATTACCAGCAGTGCCCCTTAACTCAGCCCCTTGGGATTTGTAAAGGGCAAAATCATTTGCCCTTGTCAACTGCAGACATGAAACTCTTCAATAGATCACCCACTATTATTCAGCAGGGACAAAACTTTAATAGCTCCCTAATTGCAAGCATGCAGGGCAATCAGAGGCCTGGAGCAGCAGCCCTCCTATTGGAAAGGCAATAGCTGTCTGCACTGTATGCTGAGCACAGAGCATTCCAAGCATTTCAATGTGCAGTCAAACACTACAATGTATAATGCTCAAGTGAGTGGGTGGGCATTCTAGATATTGCTAAATATAAATTATGATGTGGCTACAAAACCTAAGGCTGGTGGTCAGCTTCAGTGGGTTTTTTTCCACTCATAAGCCAATTTAACTTTCCAGACAGCTGTATAGGGTGAGAAATGTGTTTGTACAATTTCCAGACTTTTTTTTCGATTTTATTTATAGGAAAATGGATGCTGACATTTGTTATTGGTTTTCATGCCCAACTCTTATGCTGGGCATACACGGCATTTCAAGTCCTTATCAATCGAGCCGCTGATGGCTCGATTGATAATATCTGACAGGTCCGATGACCTGCTGGATAGATTCCCCGCTCGATCCCCGAGCGGGGATCGATCCGGGCGCACGCGTGGACATGCGCCAGCATTGAGCCGCTGCCTCGATCCGGCGCATAATTGTATCAATGTATGCCCAGCATAAGGGCCCATTCACACTGCAGGGGAAAACACTGCTTTACTGCAATGACGTGTAAAATCGCTTTGGTGGTGACGCAAACGCAGCAGATGGAAATGGTAAGTGTCAACATGGACAGTGCATCCTGAGTGGAAGCGCTTTTCGCACCATTTCTGCATCTGCTGCATTTACTGTGCAGTGTGGTGCACTTCTTTAATTTGTGCAGGATGCTCTTTGTATTGAGCATACATAGGTCAGAACTTGCGTATGCCCACTTCAAAAGTGCTTGTGCATGGCCAAAGACGCTTCCTGGAAAATATTTGACTGACGCACGCCTTCTGACTTTCTCAGATGGGAAAGCTTTACGCTGGGCATACACGGCTCGATTTTGCCGCTCGATTCTCCCGCTCGATCAATTCCGCAGGCGATTCTCTTATCCTCATTTTTCTTATATTTTTCTATTGAGTTCAATCAATGCAGAATCGAGCGACGAAATGATCGGAAGGGAGATCAGACATGTTGGAAATTATCTATCGAGCCTCAAAAACGAACCGTATATTTCCAACATTAGACATGCCCCTGCCACACCTCATCAATGGACTAGCTAGTGATTGGTAAAGAAAAATCACCTTTAGCTCGAATAGGGGCGGTTGAGACCTGTGCTGAAAGAATACTTACATATTAAAAAAGCTGAAGAATGGGGAATGGGAGGGACCCCCCAAAGACTACGAGCAGCGTGAAAACTTTCAGATGTAAGTTCCTTATCCATTCGGAAATACATTTTAAAATATACTTCCTAATATGGATGCTGCAGCCACCATCCATCACCCACTGACTGCCCTGTATGCTGGATCGGCATGCGCACCCACCCGTTGATCTGTTGCACTAGTTAGAACTTCACAATTTTGCTGTTTGCATTTTAATATTGGAATAAATCCAATTGCTTGCAGTGCCGACTTCTGCTCTTTTCCCTCCATCTACTGCATTACTGCATTGAATCTTCTATGTCAGAGCACACATAGCATGGTAGCTGGTTAACCAGCCAGACCTAGATGGTACAGTTGCAACCCTCCTATAAAAGCTGCAGTGCCGACGGATGGCTCTACATCTCTTATCATATATTTTTTTCTGCAGGTGTACTTAAAGTGAACCCGAGGTGAGAGATATATGGAGGCTGCCATATTTACTTCTTTTTAAACAATACCAGTTGCCTGGCAGTCCTCCTGATCCTGCATCTCTAATACTTTTAAGGTGGCCACTAACGGTCCAATTTCTATTGAAAAATACTTTGAGCGATCAGAAAATCTGACCGGATTAGTTGAAAATAATCTCAGTTGATGGGCACAATCGATTATGAACAATTATTAAAAAAAAATTGTCCGACTGAATTTTTGTCAAACCAAAATTTGAATTTTCTTGATTAGTTGTGATAGATAGGAAGCAAAGATTGGTTCGTTGATAGTGTAGTGAACGATTTTTCTTTCGATCAGAATTTCTGATCGCTCAAACGATTTTTCACTAGACATTGGACCAATGGTGGCCACCTTTAGTCATAGACCCTGAACACACTTACAGCAGATGAGGTGTGCTGACTCAGCTGACTCGGGTTTTACTGGATTAGCCCTATGCTTGTTTCTGGTGTACTTCAAACACTACTGCACCCGAATAGACCAGCAGGGCTGCCAGGCAACTGGTATTGTGTAACAGGAAATAAATATGGCAGCCTCCATATCCCTTTCACCTCGGATTCCCTAAAGGAGTCATCAGGCAAAGGGAAATAAAGAGTCCCCGCACGGTGCAGAGGTCGACCTCGAGGTCGTCCTTGCTGCACCTGTGTGAAGCGCTGCTGTCAATCAAGCCCACGTTGTCCGCGGCACACTTTCCTTTCCTTTGCCTGATGACTCCTTTAAAACCTCAAGCATTTGTACCAGGACTTTCACCTGCAGGGATTAGTCCCTCGGGAGTCAGTTTTTCTATACAGACGCATCTTTAGCCTAAAGGCTAGCGACAGGTTCTGTTGCTAAGGTGAAGGTTAAAGAGTGGGAGGAGGTAAGGAGGAGAGCAATGGACTTGGCCAGAGCTCGATCGTGATGATCCAGCACTCCAAATCTCTCACAAACATATTGGGGCCTCCATATACATGCTAGATTCCCAGTGAAACCTCAGTTAAATAATTATTTAAAGCTTGATAAGCCAATAGAGGCATTTAGCAGCGTTGACAACACCAGGTGTACAGTTCACGTTTTATGCCTCGTTTTTGCCCGGATATGGGCATTAAAAACTTATCAGGCCTTAATGACTGTAAACACTGTAAAGCGCTATAGCTCATCGCATAATAGAAAGTCCTGGTCTAGTCAGAATTTTAATATGTCTGACAAGTATGCTATGTGGAACCGCACCATGAAGCTGCAGTGAAAAAGCAAGCTCCGCGCCGCAGCAGATAGGAATCGCCACATTAGCATTTGCAGCCGTACTGAACCTGAACGGAGTCGATAAGCTGGATTTGTTTCACTTTCTATCTGCCCAAAAGATGCTCAGGACAGAGGAGATAAGATTTAATCACAGATTGCTCCGTGGCCGGCACAGACAGTCTATAGGGGGTATTATAAAGCTGTTTGTACTAGAAGCAAAATTAGCCAACTTGTAATCCTGTGCAGATAATAGGAGTTAGAGAGGCTTAATTCTAGATAGGGTGCTAGATGGGTGTTATTAGATCTCCAGGGGGTGAACTTTGAAGGGATCATTTGTGATGTTAAAGAAACACAACACTTTTATTTTATTTTCAGTGGGGGCTTAAGTCGAGCACAATGACCTTCTTGGTTGTCTGTTGTTTTTTTTTGTTAAAAGAATGATGAATTCCATGAGAGCTTTGCAAAATTACATTAGATAATGTCTTGATGTCTTGATATCTGCTGTATCTATAAAAGACGGAAGCCAGTCATTTTTCTATGCTCGCTGTCGCTCACGCTTCATGTTTTAGAAACATTACCAGATGCTTAAAGAGACAATTTTCAACGTTATTGCTTCTATCCTATAAATTCCTATACCTCTTCTAATGTGGTCTGGATTACTGCAGCCTTTTCTAGTTGCACTGTCTCTGTAATATATCTTATCTTCTTTTCCTTGTCAAGCTTTGTCGACCCAGGGAGGAATGGGCTGCTTCTGTTGTAATGAATAAAAATTATGCACGCCCCCTCCAGGCTCTGTGGGCTTTGTTTACTCCTCACAGACAGCGTCTCTGCTCTCAGTTTCAGCTTGTCTGTGATGCAGTTTGTGAGGCTGAGGGGGGAGGGAGCTGCCTGTCACATGCTGAGAAACTGTGAGAATCCTAGACTGGAGTGCAGATAATTCACTGTGTAATAAAAACTTGTAGTATACTGTAACATGATGTGTATGTATATACATTTGAAAGCACAGGATGTTAACAGTAGGTCTGCTCCCATGAAAGCAGGAAGTAGACACACTGCTGATTTATTTCGGGATTTGCATCAGCTGTAACAAAGAAATGTTTTTCTTTGAAGGTTATTATGCATTTGCGTATCTTAGAGCAGAGAGGAAGTTCTGAGTTCAGGTCTGCTTTAATGGCCACCTATCAATACCATGACTAGAGCTGGCTGATGAGATGCCAGGGATTCCGGGTTGCTTGTACATTTATGGCAAATTGTACAAATTGTATGAAAAATTAGGCACATCAAATGCACTTCCTGGTGATTTGTGATTGGCCTTATTCCAATGATATTTGCATGTAAACTCTAATTATTACAATCTTATTGATGATCACTAACCATCACATTTTATGGGATTAAACAAGGCACCTATTTAGGAAGGGGGGGAGGGGAGGGAGACAGCCATATATGCTACAAGTATGACTGGGTGTTCTTACTTGTGCAGTAAAAACCAAGGATCTGATTTTGCTGTTGCCAGGTGTAACCTACTGACAGTATGATAATGGTAGGGATTAGTAGTTGGACAGTGTACTGGTTAAGGGTGCATCCTTTAATGTAGGGTTTCAGCCTTTAACCAGGGCTCAAGCCAGTACGTAAAACAGTAAGGAGTATTTGGGCAATGCTCCGTAATGATCCTGATTACAGAATCAGTAGAGGGATTGGCACTTTTGAAGTTGATAGGCATCGCTGACAGGTAAGTGTAACAAGTTCAGCAGGGGGATGAGAACTTTTAATATTGACAGATAAATATTACTCACAGGTTAATCTTATGAGGACAGCGGAGGGATAAGTACCGTACTTTTGATGTTCACAGGTAAATATTACATACAAGTTTTATGGGATCAGCAGAAAGATCAGTTCTCTTGATGTTTATAGGTATGTATCACTGACAGGAAAGTGTTATGAGGACAGCAGAGGGATGAGTACTTTTGATGTGGCCAGGTAAATATTACTGACAGGTAAGTCTTATGGGATCAGCAGAGGGATCAGTTCTCTTGATGTTGATAGGCAAGTATCTCAAGTAAGTGTTACAAGGTCAGAATTTTTGATGTTGTCCCCTGACAACTTTGACAACATTGTTAGCAGTCCCTTTAGTCCAATAATATTGTTATTCTCTTCTTGTCCCTCCAGCTTGTTGTCCTCCGAGAATAGCTCTCTAGGGAGCAAAACAGGTTGCTCAGCACAAAGCTGAGCGGTGTGTCTGTACAGAGATCATCCTTAAATTGTCACCCAAAAATGGTCACTGTCATCTGTTTTGTATGACAACTATTTAAAGCTTCATATAGACTTCCAGACACCTCATGTCAGTTTATAACATAACAAGATAAATCCTCAGAAAGCACATAGATCAAGGAAAATGTAACATGCTGAGCATATTTCCATTGCTTTAGAAACGGCCTGGTGATGCAATGCAGCCCGGGGGGCAGAAAATTATATATAAAAAATGAAGGGTGTTTTAATTGCGTTCTGCTTCGCCATGTCGATTCTTTAATTGGGATTTTCTTGTGCGTAGCTGCACTTATCCTTTTAAATACATCGCTGATAGAGGCTTTTATGTACTTGTTTGATGTATCAGAGCACAGAGCAGAACCCCATCATACCCGATATTCTACGAATGCTCAATAAGTACAGGTAAGCGTGTTCAGACTACCATATATGCTGCTTATGGCTTTCTACATTATACTAAAAAACGCCAGTGAAAAACATTTTCAGATTCCAAATAATGACTCTGAATGGATAATAAATAGTGAGGCCATACTACTTTAGAAAAGCTTTTAGGGGTAGCTACAATCAAGGCTTAAAATATCAATTAAGGGCCCGCTTCCACTGTACGCGGTGCGATGCGGATACATAGACGCATCACACCGCGGCTGCACTGTAACCAATGCATTGCAATGGAACAGTTTCCTGTGTGGAGCAATCAATCTACAGCATCTCCCGATGCGGAAGTGACACGACAGGGAGCGGAAGTGATGCGTCGCCTCATTGGCTCCCATTCGCAAATGGAAACGGGCCCTAAAGCTTATTTATATTTTGCAAATAGCTCTAGTGGCTCAATGAGAAATGGGGGGTCCTTGTACATTTCTCTCCCTCTCCTTGTAGATTTCTCTCCCTTCCAACATCTCTTGTAAAGAGATAAATTAAACAAAAAATAATAAAACAGGTACAGGTAGTACTAATGGTGAATAGAACTGGTGACATAAAACAGCCAAACGAAAACAGACATAACAATCTGCTTCATTAAGCTGCAAAACAAATAGAGGCAATGATCCTTTGAACTTTTCAGCACTAAGGTTTTAGCAGTGGTTTTAGCCACATAAAAGTGTTTTGCCTTACTTCTCAGGACAGTGGGTGTATTCAATGCGCTGTTTGACTGCATCATTTGCAAAGATAACTTGTTTTTTTAAAGCAATACTGACGCGAGAAAAATGTATAATATTGTATAGTGAATTGTATGCATAGTACGGATAATGAATAGAACATAAGTAGCAAAGAAAAGAGTCTCATATTTTTATTTTTCACTTATATAGCTTTTTTATATAACATTACATCATTTTATCATATTTTCAGTTTACAACCCACACTCTATATTTTAAGCTATAAAACAAAGCAGAGCTAAAGACCCTTTGAACTTTCCTGCTGTAAATCTTTATGTCATGCACTCTCTCACTGTTTCCTGGTTGTTTCATTGCTTTAGAAAACATGACTGTATTTGACCCAAGATGGGTTCAATAGCTCAGAGAAGCCCTTTTGAATAGATAACAACTCAAGTTTCATAACTTTTCCTGTACTGGTAAACAACACGAGACTCTTCTCTTTGCTACTAATATTCTATTTCCTTGCACTACACATACAATTTGTTATCTCATATGTTTTTTTTTTTTCGCTTGAGGTTGGCTTCAACTCTTGCAGTGCAGGAAAAGACAAAGGGCTTGATTCACAAAGCGGTGATAACCCAGCTAAAGACTTTAGGCGTGATAACCATTTTATCATGCCTAAACTCAGTTTAGGCATGATAAGTTTAGGCGTGATAAGTTTAGGCGTGATAAGTTTAGATCGCAAAGTCCCGCGCGCAAAGCAGTGCCATTAAACTCTATGCAACGTTTCGCACAACTTTTGATCAGCTGTGCACTGCGGTGCTAACCCAGTTGGTGCTATAGTTATCATGCCTAAACTTATCACGCCTAAACTTATCATGCCTAAACTTACCATGCCTAAACTTATGCGTGATAAGGGGCTTTTCACCAGCGTGCTAACAGTTTGCACCACTTTGTGAATCAAGCCCAAAAAAACCTCAATGGCAGGATCTCAGATGTCCCTACCTCATTTCCCCAATTGCTTACTCTTGGAGGAGGGAAGGTGATAGTAACAAGAGGCTGCAGGATGTCAGGTGGTGAGGAAGTGGCCACCGGTTATCTGATGAAGATGTAAGTTAATATTATTATATTACAAAAACAAGCATTTTTTCTATTGAATTTAGTATATTTTATTTTCTATTAACTGCAATAATATAAATAAAAATAATCTAGTTCTAGTATTTGAACTTGGAAGGTCACACAGCTCATTACCCAAAAAATAGAGATCTTTGTAAACAGGTGCCTACGCCGACTTATGAATATTAAATTGTTAGAGAAAGTGAAGGCTGGAGAACTGTGGAAAAAACACCAACTAAATACCAATAGAAATTCAGTTATGATAAAGGAAGTGGGGTCGGATAGATCACACAATCAGGAAGGGAGAGGAAACTATAGAAAGAAAAGCTCTAGAATGGAATCCACTGGGATCAAAAAGAAGGGAACGGCCTTGAAATACACGGAGGAGATCACTGAAAGAAGAAGGATGGGAAAAACATTGAGAAGGGAGATCTGAATGGTGACTTTTCACAGATACTACATGCTCAAGAAACAGATGATGAGTATGTGAACAAGGACATAAAAGCCCACATGCAACTGCATGCAATAAAAATTAGTGGTTTAATGTACCTTTCATTTTATCATTACATACCTCCCAACTTTTTGAGATGAGAAAGAGGGACACTTAAAGGGATAGTGTAGGGGGGTCGGGGGAAAATGAGCTGAACTTACCCGGGGCTTCTAATGGTCCCCCGCAGACATCCTGTGCCCGCGCAGCCGCTCACCGATGCTCCGGCCCCGCCTCCGGTTCACTTCTGGAATTTCTGACTTTAAAGTCAGAAAACCACTGCGCCTGCGTTGCCGTGTCCTCGATCCCGCTGATGTCATCAAGAGCGCACAGCGCAGGCCCAGTATGGTCTGTGTCTGCGCAGTACACTCCTGGTGACATCAGCGGGAGCAAGGACACGGCAACGCAGGCACAGTGGTTTTCTGACTTTAAAGTCAGAAATTCCAGAAGTGAACCGGAGGCGGGCCGGAGCATTGGGGAGTGGCTGCGCGGGCACAGGATGTCTGCGGGGGACCATTAGAAGCCCCGGGTAAGTTCAGCTCATTTTCCCCCGACCCCCCTACAGTATCCCTTTAAGCCACGCCCCTGCCACACCCCTGATTATGCCCCATCACACCCCTAGTCACACATATCATAAAGATCATAAGAAAAATATGTTGTTTTATAATTCAAACCACACTGGTCCTTTCTATCCTGGTTCATTTTCCTTTCAATTAACATTTTAAAATTAGTAATATATCAATTTAAAGGATGGGAATAAAGTTTAGAGTCAATTAAAAACATTTTTAGTAGAGAAATATATATATTTACATAAAAAGAGGGACAAAGTCCTGAAAGAGGGACAAATGAGGAGGAAAGAGGGGCAGAGGGACAGGGGCTCCCAAAGAGGGACTGTTCCTCCGAAAGAGGGACAGTTGGGAGCTATGTCATTATATGGTGGTTATGTTGCACGCACAAACTAATGATAGTTAAATGGGATACAGATACAGATCTCTCTCCTGTGTAACAGGCAACGAGTTGCGCAAATTATGTAAAATGTTTAAATGGAATTTCCTGTAAAGCCTAGTAAACTTAATGTAAGCTGCCTACACAAGTTTAACAGAACTGTAGCGAATATACCCCTATATGTGGTTTTGTAAACATATGTTTTGGCAATTTGCATGCACAGTTAAACCTTGGTTGGTGAGCATAATTTGTTCTGGAAACATGCTTGTGATTCAAAGCACCCTTATATCAAAGCAAATTACACCATAAGGATTCATGGAAACTCATATGATTCGTTCCACGATCCATAAACCTTTATAGAAAAATATTTAATACAAAGTACTGTACTGTATAAAGTAAAAAATAATTGTATTATAACTAACAGAATCACTACTATCTGTTGGCTCACATCAACCTTTTTTTTCGTGTGGCCCTGAAGAGGGCAGTGGGGTGGCACTAACAAGAGGCGGTCTGAAAGATGAGCAGCGCAGTCCTAAGCCAGCTGAGGGTCCAGCACACAGGGTAGAGCCCAATAAAACGCTATGCTCATGTTTCTGCTACCAAATGTGAGTTTGCACAGGAGACCAGGGTTCAAATCTCGGCTCTGCCTGTTCAGTAAGCCAGCACCTATTCAGTAGATCTTGGGCAAGTCTCCCTAACACTGCTACTGCCTATAGAGCGCGTCCTTGTGGCTGCAGCTCTGGTGCTTTGAGTCTGCCAGGAGAAAAACGCAATAAAAATGTTCTGTGTCTTGAATGTCTTCTTTATTTGAGGTGTTCATGATCACTATACAAGAGGAAACAAGGGCGAAGAGTTCTGCATAAGGTGGGGTCGGCGTAGATGACTCACATGTGCTATTGACCAATCTGATAGAGGCTCTAAAACAAAGGGTGAGTGCCACTTTCTATAGGGTGAGGTGGTGGTATCACTTTAAAATTCTTAAAGAGTAACTGTCAGGCTACAAAAGCTAATTTAAACCTCTATTCTCCTGTGTTAAACAGTTTAGAAGGAAGCCAAAAAGGCATTACTGAAGATAAAAATCTCTCTTACATTTGATGTGTGCTTATCAGCAAAGCTGTTATTCCCAAGCTCTTAAGAAGACGCAAGCCGCATACCATACTGCAAAGCATTCTGGGGCTCTCCCCTCGGCTGCTAATGAGAAGTTACAGGGTCAAGTAACAATAGCATGTAACTCAGTCCAGCGCACAGCACTGATAAATCTCCCGGCAGAGTACACTGCAGGAGTCCGCTATTGTTCCTAGCCACATGGCTAATTAATATTCACTGCACACTAGTGTTATTCAGTACGAGCTTTTCTGTGATCAGGAAGCAGGGAGGACATGACGACACATTTGGCTTCATAGGAGACAGACAAACATGGAACCTGCCATGAGCTGTCAGGAGCATCATTCTCTGCATATACTATATCAAAATTCTGTGAAATCCAAACGTGGACAGTATAATGCATATGTAATGTAAGTACAGCCTATATTTAGCTACTGATATATGTGTTTATTTTCTCCGAGACCTTATACCTAACAGCTCCTCTTTAAGGAGCACCCTAACCACAGAAATCAGCCTGTTTGGAGGTGAAAAGGAAACACACGAATCCCAATTATTGTATTGTTTGGACTTATAAACTACTTTGGAATACAGTACTGTGATTAAAAAGAAACGTATCCAATGGCAGTTGCTTTTGCCCTCTTTTGAGGATTTCACGGAAATGTAACATTGCACAGTCTCTACACTCTACACAGATTTAGTACAATCCTTCAGCGCCAAAGGTAGAAGAACCATCGGCTCATTCGTGATGATGTGACGCGCGTACACGTTCTGTGCTGGTATATAAAGACATTGCTTGTTTACCAGTCAAAATTTTATAAAATGTTTTGCTTGCCTTGCAAAGTGCTCTTAAAGGGAACCAGAGAGGAACAGGGGGTGGAAAAAGAAAAAGATTTTATACATACCTGGGGCTTCTTCCAGCCCCATAAGCCTGAATCGCTCCCACGCCGCCGTCCTCAGCTTCCTGGATCCGCCGGTACCGGGCCCGTCACTTCCGGCGGACGCGGCCAATTGTCCGCATCACAGGGGCTCCCTCCATACATGTACGCATGCGGCTGCGCAGTTAGCGGCCACATGCGTATCAGTATGGGGAGAGAACCCGGTGATGCGGAGAATTGGCCGCGTCCGCCGGCCGACTTGCCGACTCGCGGCAATGACGGGACCCGGTGGCGGCGGTTCCAGGCAGAGGAGGACTGCGGCGTGGGAGCGATCCGTGCGTATGGGGCTGGAGGAAGCCCCAGGTATGTATATTGCATCCTCTCTGGTTCCCTTTAAATCAAGTTACTCTCAATTCAAAGTTTTACTGTACATGTATTTGCCTTTGAATCCAATTGTAGTATTCGTATAGTTTGTTTTTAAAAGGAACATGAAGTGAGACGCATATGGTGGCTGCCATTTTTATTTCATTTTAAACAATACCAGCTGCCTGGCAGTCCTGCTGATGTCTTTGGCTGCAGTGGTGTCTGAACTATAGACCTGAAACAAGCATGTAGACTTTATTCAGAAACACTTGATCTGCCTGCTTGTTTAGGGTCTATGATGAAAAGCATTAGAGGCATAGGCAGGACAGCCAGGGAATTTGCATTGTTGGAAAGAAATACAAAAAAATACAGTAAATATGTCAGCCTCCCCATTCCTCTCACTTTATGAGTATTCAAGTTACATTGAGCAGGAAAGAGGGTAATAACATAAATGCATACCAATAGAACAAAAGCACAAAAGCATTAATGTCATAGAAAGAGCCCAAACTCTTCCAAATTCCAAACCTACTAAACATTTAACACACGCAGCAAGTGAACTTGATGTACGGATATTTTTTTTAATCTAGATAGCTATGTTAGTATGTACGCAACTGCAATAAAAGGAAAGAGTATGAAAAACTTAAAAGCAAATACTTCAGGCAAGTGAGCTTTGTGTAGGAGGTATAACAGCCTTCCATAAATAATGTGTTCTTTGAAAGGCTGTCTGTGTTTTCATAAAATAAACGAAAAACAATACTAAAAGTATGCAAGTCGTCTGAATGAGCATAATTTATTCCACCGAAATGTTTATCAAAGAGATTTTACCTAGAAGCATGTGATCAACTGGGCCAGACACCGGTTGAGTACTTTTCTGATAAGTTGGTGGTGATAATGTCTTAAAGTGATCATGAAGTGAAAATAAACTTATAAGTGAATTAATTATTTGTTTAGTATGATTATAAATAGAGCATCAGTAATAGAAATGAGTCTCATATTTTTTGTTCAATGGCTGAATTCTTAATATTGCATTAGACTGTCACAGTTGCTGTTTAGAATCCACACTCTGCCTTGTTAAGCTAAAAGAGAAGTAATGAACTTTACTGCAATTAAAGCTAATTAGAAGCATTATCTCACCGGTTCTCAGCTTTTTTAGCTTGTATTTACTTTTCAGGAAACTGGCTTGAATTTGTCAAACTGTCAACTAGCTCTTTTGCAAAGATCACAACTCAAGTTTTTAACTTTTTGCTGTACTGGAAAACAGAAAGGGACTTCAGAGAATTTCTTACCAGGGCTAGTATTATATGTATCAAGGTTTATCTAATCATGTCACATGTCACTTCAGGTACGCTTTAAGGTGCAAGCTCAGCGTCAATTAGTGTCGCATGTCAGAATGAGGTTAATGATGAGAGTGACACCATTAGAAACCAGGGCCTTGAATATGCATCACTCTGGTGGAACAGAGTGTACTGTGTCATGTGGTTGGTAGCAGGTACAATGGTGCTTGTGATTATTATACATATATACATACAGTGCTGTTGGAGGGGGCCCGGTGTAAAACTGACACTGAGGCCCATGACTACGTAGCTATGCCACTGGTCTGAAATGAGCAATTTGGCTTGTGACCCACCAACACACTATACTAAATGTGCTCTCCTGCTCTGTGTGACTGCCGTCCCAAACATGGAAGGAGTTACAGCTAATGTCTTACTGAAAAAGTTAGTTTATGCCAAATCTTTAATTACCACACAAAATCAATGAATACAAAAAAATAATCAAAAGCAGTCATTTTTTACCATTTGGTACATTTTGATTATTTGATATGTTTCATGAGGTACCATATTTTTAAGACCATAAGACGCACATAAGTTTAGAGGACAAAAACCAGGATAATAAAATACTAAGGGTTCAAGTAAGAGTTAGAGCACAGAGGGTGATAGTCGAACATCAGTTAAATTACTGATATTTTACTATTGTGGATAATAGAATATCAGTAAAAAAATATCAATGGTCACTATCACTAACAGTAATAGGGATCACTGAGGGACTGGGAGGACACTGATTGGCCAAGTAATCACATGATCTCTTTGACTCATCACTGCTGCAGTAGGGGGGGTGGGGGGGGGGGTCATATGCACATGTACGCGCAATAGTTACAAGAAGTAATGTACTTCCTGTATGAATTTGTAGATAATTATCACAGTTACTGGCTGTAAAAGCACTCATTCTCACTAAAGAGAAAAGGATTATACATCAATCCTTACTGCTTTGGGGGCCGTCGGGAGCGCGCATGAGCGCGGCACCCAGCTGCGTACATGGATGTGATAATTACGTCCCTGCAGCTATAGCAGCCGCCGCCGCCGCCGCGGACATGACTATCACGTCCATTCGGATTAAGTTGTTAAGAGTATCTACTCAGTGTATTATCTCTCCTGCCTACCAGCGTATTAACTTACCATGACCAGTCCACGATACAACTGCTGTCTTTGGAGAAATATATTTTAGCTATCATTTGTGCTCTAAGTGCTATGTGTGAAAATATAACATTGATAGCCGAACAATACCATTATAATCAGTGAAGCAACCTGTGCCTATTTCTGCTTCTACTGATGGCGAATGTGCCCTGGAAATTCAATCTCCATTCTCTCGTCAACAGCAAGGTGATGATGCTGTTCGCGCTCGCATTCACTGAATGCACATCTCCCTCCATTGCCAGCTTTATTACACAGGGCACACCAAGAACACAGAGAAATAACGCATAATGAAATTTGCTGCTTTATTTCCCTTCAAAATATTTCTACCCAAGAAAAAAAAAATTAAGACGAAATTGTAACAAAATGAAATCCTATTATTTGATGTGCCGCTATTTCTCCTTCTCCTTTTACAGCTTTGCATGTATTATTGATATGGAAATTACTGTAATTATCTGCGCAAATGATCTGTTATTTATGATGCAAGTTAGTAGGGTAAATCACTTGTGGGTGACTCTTATTATTATGCAAATGAGAGGGTGTGGTTAATGGAGCATAGATTTCAGGCTGGGTCGCTGGCGGGCTCATTTGGGAATGAAATGTGTTGTGTGTTTAACCTCTGCGGGGAGAAATGGGACATCTCCACATGTCTGTAGCTGCATGGAAGCAAGTGTGGGCATGCTAAACATAAAGATTCTAAGTGTGTATGTCCTTCTTGCATTGTCACATCTTTAGATTGAAATTTGCAAGTGTATAAGCCAAGCACAAAAACACAAAAGGATTGATTTATTACAGCTGTGGGACAAGAGTAAGTAGGAAAATTTAGAATTGATTTTTTTTAAGTGTTTGCTATTAACCTCTTGCCGACCGCGTCACGCCGATGGGCGTGGCAGCGGCGGCAGCCCCAGGACCGCCTAATCCCGATTGGCATAAAGTCCTGGGGTCAGCTAATGCAGGAGATCGCGCGCAGGCTGCGAGTGCATCTCCTGCTTGGGGGGCGGAGCTCCGCCCCGCCTTCGGTCTCCGAGCAGCAATGGACTGTTAGACGGCGCGATTGCCGTCTATTCACACGTACAGCGCTGCGATCGGCAGCAACGCAGTACTGGGGACAGACGTGTCACACGGCACGGCTATCCCCCTGGGGGACAAGAGAGCGATCAGCTCTCATAGGCAGAAGCCTATGACAACCGATCGCCGTATTTGGCTGGCTGTGGGGAGGGAGGGAGGGAAGATGTTTAAAGAAACAGTGTTTTTTTTTAAAACACTAACAATAATATTTATAAAAAAATAAAAAATAAACATGGGGGGAGCATTCAGACCCCACCAACAGAGACCTCTGTTGGTGGGGAGAAAAGGGGGGGGGGGAATCACTTGTGTGCTGTGTTGTGCGGCCCTGCAGCTTGGCCTTAAAGCTGCAGTGGCCTATTTTTCTAAAAATGGCCTGGTCACTAGGGGGGTTTAGCAGTGCGGTCCTCAAGAGGTTAAAGCAGTATAAAACCCTGACATAATTATCAATAAAAACATGTTTTCCTACTTTTTATATGCCATACGGTTATCATATTTGCATTTGTGCATAAGTATTATACATTTAGAAATTACAAGTTCCCAAAAGTACAGTTTTTTTGCTTTGAGAGCTGCCTTTGCATTTTATTCATAACTGGTTTTATTCATGCTGTATTGAAGGCAGAAATGCTTTCAGTGTCTCTTTGTGTCCAGGAGCTTCTGCACAGTTAGAGAATGTGTCACATTCATCACTTGATACAATTAAGTAAACACAAGATATCATTATCTACACTTCGAATGCGTCCAGATTTCTCTGCACTAAACTTTCAAGCTCTGTGTTTAACTCATTGAATGCTGTTCTAGTAAAAAAAAATTGTGGTAGTATATAATATGCTGTAAATATGCTGGGTTTCATTCCGCTTTAAAGTGACCTTGTAGTGAGCAGGGTGTGGAGGCTGCCATATTTATTTCTTGTAAATAATGCCAGTTGCCTGGCTGTTATGCTGATCTTTCTGGCTTCGGCAGTCCCTGAATCACACACCTGAAACAACTATGTGGTTAATGTTGTCAGGCTATAGGCAGAGCAACTGATCTGCATGCTGGTTATGGGTCCGTGGACGCAAGTATTGGAGGAAGAGGATCAGCAGGAAAGCCAGGAAATATGCACTGTTTAAAACCAAAAAACTATGGCAGCCTCCATATCCCCTTCACTGCTGGGTCTTCTTCAATGGGACAAGCATGCAACCCTTGATCAAGAAATTCTATTAACTGATTATTTGCTACATCTATGTAATAGAAGGACAAAGAGAGTGAATACATTTTGAATGGACAATTTAGGTAGTCCCTCATATTTCATAGAAGTGGTAGGATTGTACAATCCATTTTATATAATTGACCCTTTAGCAGCCAGTTTTTAGAGTCTTGCAAGTTCCAGGCTAATTTATTTTAGCACATTTTCTTTAATTTTTTAATTTCGTATTTGTTTTTCCCTGTTTCTAATTAGTACTATTGTAATGTGTATTTATGGCCACTTGTCACAAGAGGACAGTGTGAGGCAATAACAGAGGACTTCTGTTTTCAGTTTCTACATTTTCTGCTAGTAGTAGAGAGAGACCAAAGCATTCCATGAATTTACAGCACAATGAGTTCTGCTGACTGAGGTCAAAAGCAGTGCTCTTATCACAAACCAGATAATTCCTCTGAAGCTGCTAATGGGTTAATGAGTACCTTAAGGCCTGAGTCCCCTAGTGCCCATCCATTCCTGCCTCACAACCTCAACGTTATATTTTTGTTTGAGTAGCAAATCAGACCTGTAACATGTTGCCTAGGAATAGGACACATATTTTAGGGAACTTTCAGTCATTCTCACACATACTGAAGAAAGCTAAAGCAGGAAACAGAGCCACAGACTTTCCTCCCCTCTATGAAAAATTAAAAACATGAATTGGAAAATCTACAGACCACAAATAAGAAAACTGATCATAGGCAAATCCTTATTATTATCAGTATAAGGGCCAGTGCACACCAAAAACCTCTAGCAGGTCCGCAAAACGCTAGAGGTTTTTGAAGCAGATTTTCAGAGCGATTCTAGGCGTGTTTATAGATTTTCTAAACAAGCCTAGCGTTTTTTGGAGCGTTTTTGTGTAGCAGATTTCATATATTGTTACAGTAAAGCTGTAACTGAACAGCTTCTGTAACAAAAACGCTTGGAAAACTGCTCTGTTCTTGCGTTTTTCAGAGCAGTTTTCCACTTTCCTATACTTTAACATTGAGGCAGAAACGCCTCAGAAATCTCAAAAATGCTGCAACCCCCGGGTTTGCATTTGTGGAAAAAATGAACCGCTCTGATGTGCACCAGCCCATTGCAATACATTACCCAAGCGGTTTTCAAACCGCTTACGTTTTTAAAAACGCTCAAGAACCGCTCTGGTGTGCACCAGCACTATATCTGTAGATGCCTCTGAACCAATTAAGCTGATTTACAACACAGGTTTGCTTTAACGAAGGACTACAAAAAATGGGGCGACTGGAGCATCTTTGTCAAATATTACTGGCTAGCATGATGTCATATTTTCTATTCACCTGTCTATGAAGAAACGAATCTGCAGTCAGAGGAAAAAGAACAGTGATGTACTTTGTTCCTTTCATTATTTTTCATTTGGGAAACTATTACACACTAGATTTTGGTAGAACTTCATTAAAGCAGACATAGAATCTCTGCTATTAAACCTTGAATGACAACAATGTAATTAACAATTATTTTCTACATCAATATTCAAAATATGTAACAGTCACTCTTCGGCTTGCTAATAGAGAGCTATTGTGTAGGTCAGGCAGATTCAAGGACAAGGCAACTTCTTTAGGCCCTGAAGATATAAGAATATCAATGAGTTGAGAAAATTATACTACAGCGTGTAAGACAACATAGTCTAGGGGTTTTTGCAGAGTGTTTTTGTTCACTAAGGAGCTATTCATACAGACTTTCAAAAGGTTGTTCTGGCTTTTTCTCTGTCGAGAATGTGTCACTTGCTACTGGGGAAAGTATTACTTATCACAATGTACTTTTGTAAGGTAAATTTTGTTTTCAAAAATAAACAAAGGATTAATTACAATTATCTTACATAGAGCCAAACATCAGTTAGATTGCTGCGTGTAGGCAGCGCAGGGCAATTTCACCATTACTCACGCCAACTAAATAGTACGTGTTGTGCAGTTAGTGTCCGTCGTACCTAGGCTGGATGCCACATATATCTCAGCATATATCTCAGCACTTTGATCACCTAACCTGTATTAACGCGGGTCCACAGCCGCTGCATCCTTAGTCCAACACCACGGAACACGTGCTGGTATACAGATCAGAGCCCTGGAAGAAGTATGGAGATCCCCATTGGACTGTAATAGACCAGTGGGAATCCTCTCTCCCTAGTAAGGATTCTCGTTGGTTCACTGCATGGTGGATCAATTAGAATCCATCTTGGTAAGGGAGGATTACCATTGCTATTTTGCAATCCGATGGGGAGCCAGATAATGCTACTGCCATGGTTCCGATCTGTATATAAGACAAGACAAATAACATTTACATCACGCTTTTTTCCTAGCGGTGCTTGAGCTGCAGTCACTAGGGCGAGCTCAGTAGGCAGTAGCAGTGTTACAAAGTCTTGCCCAAGAACTACTTACTGAATAGGTACTGGCTTACTGAACAGGAAGAGCCGAGATTCTAGCCCAGGTCACCGATATTTCAGTATACAGTATATACCAGTGCTTGTACCCCACAGTGGACCTGAGCAAGCTTGGCAGCACTGGCAGTGGAACTGAAAAGTGATGGTGGCAGATAGACTGGATGGGTGGCGCTAGCAGTGGACAGAAAGTACAGCAGTGCGTATGTGAACTCGTCCACCTACACTCGTCCTGAGTGGATACGCTGTAATGTTATGCATTTGGTGCATTGTGAACCCAGCCTTACGTAGTCATCAGAATAGGCTGGTGCGTAGAGTCATTATAAAATCATTTCTACTGTAGCATGCAGACACTTACTTAATGGGTGCTTTCATTGCCTAACGTTTCCTAAAGGGGCACTCTGAAGCTTAGCTCAACTGGAGTGGCAAATCTCCATTCACCAAAAAACAGACGCCTACACTGACTTTAGCTCCAGCTGTGGATCCCAGGTTTTTAAAGGGACACGACACAGAAAAAAAATGGCAATTGCAGTGATCTATGGAGTTGCTATCATGCTGATCACCATGTCATGTGGCAGTGGAGGCAGAAATTGGAAATGGTGGCAAGCACTCAGTAAATAGCTAACCATCACTGTGATGTTGTGATCATCAGATCAGCAGAAAGTAGTATTAATTATGCAGAAATAATGGTTCTTCTATGGTGATGAGCTGATTGCTACATTTATAAATAAGCTCATAAACTGGCAATTATTGGAAGCCAAAGCTGTCGTGTTTGTTGTGATGGTGTATAACTGCTGGCCAGGCTAAAAGTGATCCTAAACCGAAGCTCGAGATCAAAATCGGATACATAGCTTAAAGAAATCATCAGCTAAAATTTAAAATAATCCACTTTACTCACCTGGGGCTTTCTCCAGCCCTTTGCAGCTGACTGCTCTGCTCTCTGTCGCCGTCCCGGGCTCCACGCACGGTGCAGAGGCCAACCTCAAGGTAGTCCTTACTGCGCCTGCGTGAAACGCCGCTGTCAATCAAGCCCACGTTGTCAGCGGCTTCTTAGCCAGTGCAGTAGTTCTGCTCCTGCCCAGTGAGCCGCAGACAACGTGGGCTTGATTTACGGCGGCGCTTTACTCAGGTGCAGTACGGACGACCTTGAAGTTGGCATCTGCACCATGCCTTGGATGGCGGCGGAGAGCGGAGCGGTCAGCGTGGGACAGTCGGCTGCAAGGGACTGGAGAAAGCCCCAGGTGAGTAAAGCGGATTTTTTTTTTATTTCAGCTGATGATTGCTTTAAGAGAGGGAAGCCTCAGGATCCTATTGAGGCTTCCTTCGCTGTTCTAAAGCCCCTTGTTGCTGAGCGCGGCCCCGTCCAGCGCGGCCACGCTGTAGGAAGAAGAGCTGCTCGGCCCTGATATGATTAGCGACAATGCATTGTTGCTAATCTTCTAGGGGGCAGCGCTCAGCGATGGGGGACAACATAGCAGGGAGGGAAGGCTCAATAGGATCCTGAGGCTTTCCTCTCTTTAGGTGAGTATCTTATTTTGTACAAAGCTTTGGCTCGGGTACTCTTTAAGGCCTCGATTTACAAAGCAGTTTAGACTAATCTATCAAATGTTGGGTAAAATACTGAATTCAGTAGTGTACAAATTTAATACATGTAGAATTACCAAACATTTTACCAAATGTTTTAGACCTGGTCTAAAAATGTTTGGTAGTTCTGATATGAACTTTGAATTCACAAAAGTGAAAGTGGGCATGTTCAGTGAGTATTTCCTGACAGAGAGTAGACCAGCTGGACCCTGTCGGGAATCTGTCAGAAAAAAAATGGATTTCATTTTACAAGTGCGACAAAAATAGCAAACTTTACAACCATAAAAGTTATTTTTGGTTAAACCTACATAAAAAATAAAAATAAAAGTTAGTTTAGGCTGAAGTATCTCTGCTAACATCCAGAGAATTACTGTACAAGTTCATTCAGGAGGATACTCCATGAGTCGGTATGTACCAAATATTTAAAGTGTACCTGAGGCGACATTTGACATGATGAGATAAACATGTGTATGTACAGTACAAAACATTCATAACCAGGCAGTTTTACTTTAAACCTCACTGATAAGCAAATTACAGCCATAAAGTTTTTCCTGACAGAATACAACTTCTAATGGCAGGGAATGATAAAATACGTGAACTATTTACCTTTTTTGCACTCGGGGACACTTAATAGGCTGCCACAGATGAGAGACAGTAAAACACTCAACCTACTTTGTAAATGTTTAAATATTAAAAAAAACATTGGATACTTTAAAAAGTCAATTTTAGGAGTAGGAGAATAAATATAGTTGTTTATCTCATCAGTTTATATTCACCACGGATTCACTATAAGAATACCTTATTTAGACTTATTTTACCGAATTTCACCAGCATTTGTAAACTCTTTAGTGAATTTAAAAATAAGAACAGAAATACCGAATGAGGTATTTTACCAAACAGTATTGATTTACGGAACGGACCTTAGTGAATTGAGGCCTTAGTATACACGGAGGAAGGAAAACAAGATAACATAGGATACTGTTTGCAACAAACATTCTTAAAGGGATGAATAAATCTGTTATCCCACAGAGTATATACAAGATGTACTGAGTGTAGACAATCAGCCTACGGACTTCGGTATGAAACACAGCCTGAATCCAGTTCTGTCTCAGCAGTAACAGCCACTAGTTCCTTGCATAGCTCATTAAGGAAAACATAGTGGCTGATTAGGCTGCAGGGCACAATCACCTGAGCCATCGTCAGTCAGGTGTTTTGCATTGTGGGTTCTTGCCCGTGAGTCATGTGCTATCCACAGTGACTTAATGGTCTGTAAGAATAGCAGCATAGGGACATGTGATCCTAAATTCATAGCTCAAACACTGTATTCAGACTCTCCATGCTCTGCTATGCCTGTTATGCACTAATGTTGAGACAGCAGATGAGGGTGACTTTAGGTATGATTCATAGCAGGATTGTTATTCCATACAGAAAAGCATGCAAGATGAGAAAATATGAGTTTTTGGGGAAAACACTAAAAAAGCAGCAATGCATACTCCTCGGATCTTTGCAGAGAACTATAGGAGGGCGAGCCAACCTGCTGTTGTAAATCAAATAAAGGGTATATATTAAAGCAATCCTGAAGTGGGGAAATCAAGTACATAAATGAGATAGTTACTTCATTAGTGGGAAGCCTCTGGACAGTCCAGATGCACACCGGATTCTTCTTTAGCCCATTAATTCCTCTAGATTCTGGGTCAACTGGGCTTCTTCTGGTTAGGAGCAGGGCCGTTGAATGAGTGTATCTGCACTGGACATGCACGAGTAAGTTACATGCATGCCTAATGGAGGAAAGTGCTCATGTATGGAGGGGAAATAACATGTATGAACGCTTCCTTCTATTGGACATGCTCGGACTGTACTCGAACCATGCACTTGTTCACGGCCAAAGTCCCAATCAAAAGTTAAAGAGACTCTGTAAAAAAAATCTCAGTCTTATTTCTCCTATCCTTTAAGTTCCTATATCTGTTCTAATGTGGTCTGGATTACTGCAGCCTTTTCTAGTTGCACTGTCTCTGTAATATATCTAATTTTCTTGTCTTTGTCAAGCTTTGTCGAGCCAGGGAGGAATGGGCTGCCTCTGCTGTAATGAATAGAAGTTATGCACGCCGCCTGCAGGCGCTGTGTGCTTTGTTTACTCCTCACTCTCTGCTCAGTTTCAGTTTGTCTGTGTGATGCAGTTTGTGAGGCTGAGGGGGGAGGGAGCTGCCTGTCACATGCTGAGAAACTGTGAGAATCCAAGACTAGAGTGCAGATAATTCACTATGTAATAAAAACTTGTAGTATAAAATGTATGTATATATATATATATATATATATATATATATATATATATATACATACACACACACACATATATACATACACACATATGTAGCGGCTATGTTTGTTGTTTGTAAACACTGCCTAAAACTGGCGATTAAAAGCCAGGATAGCGGCGGGGAGAGGCAAAAACGGCAAAGAAGGATCCAGGAGATCACAGTGACTCAATTGGTATGTTTTTAATGTACAAATCGGACAGTACAGATTCTCTTTAAGTAGGGACCCAGGACTGTAATGGTGGCATGTACAAGGATCCTGGAAGACTCTGGAGTGTCCAAACATCAAAGGTATACACGTAAACTGAAACTATAGGTGAACCAAAGATAAAAGAAACAGTAGTGTAATACAAATCTTACTTCCTAGAAAATTCTCATTGTCTGATACATAGCCAAATCTTTTTTATATTTTTGGAACTTAAAGGGTACCAGTAGTAAATAAAAGTGACCCCATGGGGTACTCACCTCTGAAGAAAGAAGCCTCTGGATCCTAAAGAGGCTTCCCTCATCCTGTTCTGCTGTCCCTATCAAACACTGGGACCTCCTGAAAGCCAGCTTGTGGGTGCATATTGACGCTTGTGCATGCACGCTAGCTCCATTCCGCTTGACTTTCCTCAGAGATACTGTAGCTGGGTTGGGTTCATGCTACTGCGCAGGTGCAAGCCATCTACACCCAGGCAGCAGACCCTTTTACGCTCAGCTATTTCCCCCGGGGCCAAGCAGGATAGAGCTAGCGAGCATGTGCAGAGAGGCTTTTTCTGGGAGCCCCATAGTTGAAACGAGATTATGGAGGAGAATGTGGGAAGCCTCTAAAGGATCTAGTGGATTCCCACTCCTGAGGTGAGTACCCCACTGGGGCAATTTTAAATCTTACAGGCTAACTTCCATGCTTCTTAATAAATGATATGAAGATATTTTTTATTTATTGAGCTGCATCTGTGTAATAAAATATTGTGTGAACTCCTTGGAGACTTCTTCAGGTTTAAAGCACACCTAAACAGGATTCAAACCTGGGGATTTTAACTTACCTGGGGTTTCTTCCAGCCCCCTATAATCCCCCAGTTCTCTTGGCATCCTCTGGGTCCCCTATATTCTTCCGTTAGCAGCTCCATAAAATCTGCTACTGGAAAACCTACTGGTGCCATCCAAAAGCCGTTCTCAATCCCGCTCCCTTTGCCGGGAGCATTCTGCGCCTGGGCAGTTTTTAAAAGAATGAACCACGCAGAACACTCTTGGCGATGGGAGTGCGATCGAGATGGGTGCGTGGACAGAACCGTGCATGTGCAGTAGAAGAGACTGGAGTTCTAGCTGCAAATATTATGGAGCTGTTACCATGAGAATGGACAGGGCTCAGACGATGCAGAAGGACTTTACACACTACAGTGGTCTGAAAGAAGCTCCAGGTAAGTAAGAATCCTCAATTTTGAATTCAGTTGAAGTGTGACTGAAAGCTCCAGCCAGACGTGCTGTTAAATTTTGGTGCATATATGGGACACAAGTATTGGAAAAACCTTTAGCCAAAACTTCTTGAATAGACACTTTTCTTATTTTAACAGGTGTCCCTATTTCAACTCGTCGGAGTCGGTGATTATTATTATTATTTATTGTATTTATAAAGCGCCAACATATAACGCAGCGCTGAACATTAATTTAGGTTACAGACAATATTTAGGGGTGACATACAGCAATATGACAATACAGGAATAATAGAAAACCAGATCACGCAGCACAGTATGAGTACAAGGAAATGCTTAGTCAGTCACTGGATTGAGCATGGAGATTAGGCAAGTTAGGTTCACTCAGATGCATAGTATGGGTTCACAGTAATGGAGGAGCATGATCAGGTAGGACACAAAAGGAGGAGGACCCTGCCCAAAGGCTTACAATCTAGAGGGAGAGGTAAGGACATG
The DNA here is from genome assembly GCF_040937935.1 of Hyperolius riggenbachi. Classification (NCBI taxonomy): domain Eukaryota; kingdom Metazoa; phylum Chordata; class Amphibia; order Anura; family Hyperoliidae; genus Hyperolius; species Hyperolius riggenbachi. Next base: position 233,018,930 of record NC_090652.1, on the reverse strand, counting down.
CACGGTAGGGGACCAGAGTTCAGCTGTAGGTTTAGAGCATAATCAAATATGGGAGCTGCTATCAACATTTACCGGTATATGTATTTTTATTTTACAAGCTGCAACTTCCCTGGCATGTCATGGTCATTCTATGAGTTCACCTTCAACAACAACAATAACAACAACAATAAAACATTTGTAAATCGCTTTTCTACCTGAGGACCCAAAGCACATAAGCTTGTCTCAGATCAGTACATAGTGATGTGTAAAGGGGAAAAGGTATGCGTTAATGAATGTCACACTAAACAGGTGGCTTTTCGGTTTTTAAACGTGTCCAGGGTTGTAGGTGTGGCTCAGGAATAAGGGCAGGATCGAGGAAACAGGAAGTCCCCACTAATGCAGTGAGGAGCTAAGGGTCCCATAGGTGGATAAGAGGGTTGTTTGGATTCCCATTAGTCTATTTGCAGGGTGGGAGAGGAAGTGGAAGGGGGATTACATACATGATAATTCCTAAAATTAAACTTTAAAGAGAGTCTGAAGCAAATATAAATTCTTCTTTTCACCTGCTATTTAGCTTAAGGAGTATGAGATGAGCAGAGGTGAAACGCTGCATTCCAGCGGCAAAACAAGGGTTTTATACCACCCAAATTCCAGGGCAAACACCCACGACTTTCAAAGTCATGGATTCTGCACAATCTACACATGGATCTCCGCCTCTCCCTGCCCCTCTCAGTTAGGAAAGACTGAGAGGGGGCGGGGAGAGGCGGCGATCAACTGAGATTGACTCCAGTAGAGGCAGAGCTACAACGCAAAGCTCTGACTCATACAGAAGCGCTCCTGCATTTTGCCCAGGGATTTGGGGGGGTATAAAGCCCTCGTTTTGCCGCGGGAATGCCGACGTTCACCTCTCCTCATACTCCTTAAGCTAAATAGCAGGTAAAAGTAGGATTTATTTTTGCTCCAGACTCTTTTTAAAGTTACTTTCTATTCTAGCATGTGCTCAGATTCACAACGAATGTCACCAGGATTCACTGACTAGAATCACTGCCATATTCAAAACAGTTAAACAGAGCAGTTACAAGGCATATGAATACATTTCTTTTCAGCTACATAACTGATGTGAGAATGATTTGTTCTGACCTCGGCATCAGAACCACTTTCCGCGCCGCACTTCATAATTTTCCTTGTCTCAAAATCTCCCCGTGAAGCTAGTTGAGGAAAAGAAACTAATTTCAGTTTGTATAAACAATAAGTGTGGGATTATCAATCTTTGTGGTTTTGACTCAGCAGGTGTTCGGCGTAATCTCACTGATGATAGCAGAAATAGTGCCGACGTGGAAGGAAATTAGAGGGCTCGGTTGAAGGTACACAAAATACATTTAGAGATAAAGTGCCTTTTAGAAATCAAAATAACGCTCAAAAGATGCTTCAGTATTTGTAGTTTATTTTCAAAGCAGCTGGATGAATCAGAAGCACCAGAATCTATTAGCAGCATTGTAGCCTTCCTTTACTTTCTGCTGCTAAAGCATGAGATCCGTGCACTGACCCTCCACGCTTATTGTAATGTGGGACTTTTATTAATATTCACACTTCACAGGAATCAATACAGCGGAAGTCAGCATTAGCAAATTGCATCAGTTAAGGAGGAACCCTGGCCTCTGAGAAAATCTACTATATACATTCATAAGCCTTTTGCAATTAGAATGACTTTAAAAGGGACTTGAGGTGTGAGACTTGGCTATAGCCACAATGCTGTAGTGTGGGCCCGCGTAGCCATAATTCGAGGTTCTGGCCATTGCTGGACCCAGAATTACTTCTCTCTCCAAGTTTCTACAACTCGGTGGGGGTCCCTCTCACCTCGGGTTCCCTTTAAGGCTCTAAAAGGAAGTTTGCAAGTAACTTAAACTAGTTATGAATATCCTCCTGACATCATCATTTTAGCTTCCTTATCTTAGCAGCAATGGCGTAACAACAACAGCACTCCCGGGCACCCAAGCATATAAATGATCAATAGACCCTAACCAGTAGCGGACACTCAATATTCCCCCATACTAAACCCTCAGAACCACAACCCCAATCCATCCCATCCCCTCCACTTGGCAGAGTAAACAATGGAGATTTGTAGAGTTATTTATCTACTCCCAATGCCTGTGTCTTCACTTCTTACTGGCAGCCACACGCTCTATGCTGCATACCTGGCTCCCGATGCATGTTATGTGATCGAGCATTAGGTATGCAGCACAGAGTGTACGGTTGCCGGTATGAAGAGGAGACCTGATGCCATGAAAGCAAGTAAATCTTTTAGGGCCCTCCTTGTGCTACTCGCCAAAGTGAAAAGGAGGAGTGTGCTGCCATAACCTCCATGGTTACGGTGGGCTATTGTTACGCCTGTGCGCAAAGCTCTGGAGAGAAGCTGATACTGCTTCCTATACCAATTGTCTTTTGGACGGCGGAACTCTTCCCATGATCCTTTGCTAATACACTGTTGACAATACTGAATCTCAATGGGAAGTATCAGTTTGCAGTCTATTGGCTACTGTCACAATGGAATAAACAGAATACCTGTTAGTGTCTGTTATTGTCATATTAACAGGGGAGGTATTTGCCTCAGCTACGTCTGCCAGAAAATACAAAAAAAATTTGATCAACATTTGGTGTAATGGGAAAAAAGTACTTTAAAAAGGATCTGTATTTTTTTATTGAATCGGCCTTATGGTACTGATTTGTTAGTATAAATTACTAATTAATAATACATTTATTGACCAATGAAGTGATCAACCAAAGCAGAGTTCATACAAAAAAAAACAACCCATTATTTCCCCCCATAAAACAGAACTGGCATAATGGGGCCCAGAGACAGTGATCACTCTGGACACAAAGCAATGGGGAGGTCTCCACATATTTTGGAGCTTCCCACAATAGAATGGCCAGCTTCTACATGGATGAAATTGCTTATCACTGTTGATGCAGCTGTAGAGTTAGAAAAGCCTATAAAAGGTTTATTTAAATATCCGCTATGACACACCGGGAGAGATTTATCAATCTTGCTGCCTGCTGCTCAAGGCAAATCAAGAGCGGCAAGCAACAGATTTACTTCAGCCAATAAGTTCTATTTATAAATCTGACTACAATGCCACACTCATCTGTGGCCCTGTTTTTGTCTAAACTGCCATTGTTAACTTGTTGCAGATTTTGCTGAACTGACAGTAAACTGCGGATACACAGCTTTCAAGTTCTCTCTGAAACAAAAACAGAATAAATTGGTTTCTCTACCTGTACTATTTTATTTTACACTAAATACTCTGGTGGAAACCAGACTGACAAAAAGGACTTTTGTAGTGATCTCCAAACGTATTTGTACTGTATATATGAAAAGAGAGACCGGGAAATGTAAAAAGTAGTAAGATGAAGATGGTATACTAATAAATAAACCAGTTGCCTCATGTTTAAAGAGAACCTGTACTGAGTAAAAATATTTAAAATAAACACATGAGGTAACTTCAAATGAACATTGCATAGTTACCTTGCCATCAGTTCCTCTCAGAAGCTCACCATTTTATTCTGACAATAATCCCTTCCAGTTCTGACAATATTTTGTCAGATCTGAGATATATCAGTTGCTGTCAGTAAAATATCAGTTCCTGTCAGTTATAGCCGAGAGGAAAACTGATGTACCAGGTAATGTCCATGTTTCCCTATGGCTCAAGTGGGCGATGTTACAGTTTAACTGTGTGCTGACCAGAAAGCTGTTTTGGGTAATGGCCATTTTCAAAATGGAGGACAGAAAATTCCCTTGATCACAGTGAACAAACAGGACGCGGGACAAGAGAAAGACACTGAGGAGTAGACTACATATAAGGTAAGTATGACTTGTGTATGCTTATTTTGACTTTTAATTTTCAGTTCAGGTTTTCTTTAAAGTCAGTGTTGCTACTTAAATCATGCAAAACTATTAAAGGCCCACTAGAGAGAAAAAAGTAAGCAATCTGACAGAACCGACAGGTTTTGGACTAGTCTATCTCCTCATAGGGGATTCTCAGGGTTTTCTTTGTTATCAAAAGCATTTCCTGAACTGCAGTTTAACCGCAAAAATAGCAAGATACCTGCCAGCTTCTCTACTCACTAACACATTATTTTGCCAGTTAGACTTAGCAACTGCCATTCAGGAAATGCTTTTGAAAACAAATAAAACTTAGAGAATCCCCATGAGAAGATGGACTAGTCCAAAACCTGTCATTTCTGTCAGATTTTAACTGCTTACTTTTTTTCCTGGAGATGCCCTTTAAATAGACAACCTGATCTAGCTGACCAGTTCATAACAGTCTCATTTCAAGCGCACATTAATTTGATGCACTCCCTGAATCCCCTTAGCTCAGCCATATAATATTCCAGTATTCTCAGTGAGATAAGATAATAGAGGTGGCGAGAAGACTAAAATACATACAATTTATTTTTAGTGTTCACACCCTATGGGTATTTATGTTCTGTAACATTTAGCAATTGTTTGTATGCTTCTCACATACTCCTTATTTTGCTTGAAGAAGCAGGTATATCCTGCAAAACGCATTGCATTTGGAGTGATTTTTCAATAAAATCGATTTTCGGAAAATGCATACGCAGTACTTTCTACCCAGAGGTGATCCCACCCTAACCTCTTTTTAAACAGCTTTTAAACAAAATTTTGAATTCAATAAGGTGTTATAGATTTACTAGCGGACCCATGGCATAGCATACGCCGCATAAGAGGGTAGCGGGCAGGAAGGGGGTATTGGGCACAGCGCCGGGGAGGGGGGTCGGACCCTCCTCTCTCGGTCCCCCATCTGCGCTCCCCCTCCAGCTTAAGCGGCGGGGAGGGAGGTCGGACCCCCTCCCCTCACCTGGGTCCCCCATCTGCGCTCCCCCTCCAGCTTAAGTGTCAGGGAGGGTGGTCGGACCCCCCCCCTCCCTCACCTGAGTCCCCCATCTGCGCTCTCCCTCCAGCTTAAGCGGCGGGGAGGGAGGTCGGACCCCCTCCTCCCTCACCTGGGTCCCCCATCTGCGCTCCCCCTCCTGCTTAAGCTCAGCAGCAGCTATTAGTAAGAGGCAGCGGGCGGGAAAGACTCACCTCTTCCGCGTTCCAGCGTGTGTTCCACTGTCGTCACTTCCTGCAATACTGCCCACTTTATTGTAAGTGGACGGCATTGCAGAAAGTGACGACATGACGACAGTGGAACGCAGGCTGGAACGCGGAAATAGTGAGTCATCCCCGCCCACTGCCATGTTTTTTGTTTGTAAACACTGCCTAAAACTGGCGATTAAAAGCCAGGATCACGGCGGGAACGGCAAATAGGGACCCAGGAGATGACAGTGACTCGATAAGTATGTTTTTTATTGTACAAATCGGACAGTACAGATTCTCTTTAAGCAAGTTTTACCAGTGACAACTTTATGGTCCAAACCCAAAATTACCGTACAGCAAATATGGGCCATGTTTCCACCGGTTCCTCATCGCCTGCAAAGCACACATATGTAGCACACCAGTGAAAACTGTACGACTGTCTTTCCTTATTCCAGCTGATTTACTTTGTACATAAAAACTGGAGCTTTAGGCCCTGTGTCTACAGCCCTTGTTCTCCTCCATATACACAGCTAAACACACCGGTGACCTTTAAATCTTCGCCACCAAATCAATAATTCACGTTGTTAGCTGATATTTCTTCGTCTGCGTTGTGATCTGTTATCTACAAATAATGGGGTGCCCTGTCTTCCACCTAGAAGGCATCACTTCTGCAACAGCAGATGTATGGGAGTTTAGGCATAAAATTATCTCCTGATCAAGGTCAGAGTAAGCTTGCAGTAGACACAGACAGCTGATAGTCGCTTTATTTGGATTTGTGGGCATCAATGAGGGTGCAATAGCATACCTCACAACTTTTTGAGATAAGAAAGACACTTAAGCCACGCCCCTGATTCCGCCCCCATCACAGCCCTGGTCACATATACCATAAAGATTTCATAATAAAAATATGTTGTTTTATAATACAAACCACACTGGTCCTTTCTATCCTGGTTTATTTTCCTTCATATTAACATTTTAAAATTAGTAATATATTAAATTAAAGGACGGGATTAAAGTTTAGAGTCAATCAAACACATTTTTTTAGTAGAGAAATACATATATTTTTATAAAAAGAGGGACAAAGTCCTGAAAGAGGGACAAATGAGGAGGAAAGAGGGACAGGGCTCTAAAAGAGGGACTGTCCCTCCAAAAGAGGGACAGTTGGGAGCTATTTAATAGGTCAGCCTACACATGTGTTTTCGCTTTACACTCTATTGCTAACCATACATGATGCAATGTTTCCAACACTGGAATAAAGAAAAGCAAACTTGTAATCTAGGTAACTAAGTGAACACTGATGGTAAGGTGAATTTGGCATATTACCAGGAAATCTTGAAGGAGAACTTGCATTCATCAATCCAGGATGGGATTCACTTGGATCATGCAGACAGGACAATGATCCATGGCACAAGTCAAAGTCTACCCTTCCGCGGCTACAGTAGGAAAAAGTGAAGTTGCTGGAGTGACCATCAGAGTCTCTTGACCTCAGTGTCATTGAGACACTTTGGGAATAACTCAAATGTGCAGTTCATGCATTACAAGTCAATAATTTATGAGACATCGAGGCTTTTAGCCAAGAACAATGGGCAGCTCTAACAGTTCAGGAAATCAAAGGCCTCATCCAGAACTATCACTGCATGCCAACATTGATGCTAAAGTAGCCAATACATAAATATGGTACGTCAATAAGAGCAAACTTTCAAAAAGGGACTGTCTCCTTATTTTCCTCATTATCATTTATTTTAATGGTTATGCTATTCTGTGATGTCTTATAGGTTAATTTTGATTCCATTAAATGTAAATGGAGCGTGTTTTGCCTGATCACATTTCTTTACAATCTGGTGTTACACATCTTAAAAATTCTGCCTTAGTTTGTAAACTTGGGAGCAGCACTGTACATTCTTGTTTTGTTTTTTAATTATAAATAAAGTTGGTACAGAAAAAAAGGGATGTCATGCTGAAGGTAAGGTGACAGTACCGGTATTGCTGGTTCCTCAGCTGTAATCCATATGTCTGTTGATATAGATTGTATGCTACGTGAGATGATATCACACGCCTCTGCTGACCTTTGAAAACTAACATCACTAATCTTTTTTTTTCCCTGCACCAAAGTGGTAAAAGAAGACAGCAGGTGGCAGCCTACTTGTTTCATTACAAGAATCTGTTCTCAACGTAGTTGAAACCTGTGTATCGGCCTTTTTGTGTTGCTGTAGAAGCATGTTCTTTGTGACAGTGTTGTCTTTTCCCTGTTAAGCATCACTTTAAACATGAGGTACTGATGTTATCTTATTACTCACAATTTGTAGCTGTGTGAGAGAACAGATGTTGTTTAACAGCAATTATTTCAATGACAGCATTCCAGAAATGTATTATTTATTCATTGAACAAAAGAATGCTTGTCCTTTCTTAAAGCAATCCCAAGTGAATAAAAATGACAGATACTTACCTCGGTAGTGGAAAGCCTCTGGATAGTCTAGAGGCTTCCTGAGTCCTTCTACATGCCACTGATCCAGCACTGGGACCCTCTTCACCTGATTGACCCAGTAGGTCAAATAAGTCTTTCTTCTTGCTGTGAGCGTGGCAATGGACAAGCACAACTGCACTGGGCATGTGGGAGTACACTCTGCTCATGCCCAGTAAAGGGAAGCACTCCTGTAAGGAGGAAAATTCTACTGGGCATGTGCAAACTGTACTCGAGCATGCTCAATGCTAATGCACTCATTCATGGACAAATGATAAAGAGGGATCTAGCACTGGAATGAAGGCATGTGGAAGGATCCAGGAAGCCTTTGGACCATCCAGAGACTACCCACTACTAAGGTAAATATAAGTATAAGGTATACAAATATTACAACCAAGCAGCCTGTTCTGTACTATACAGAGGGGCTGAATAACAGAGGTCATTTGTGATGGTCTTTCAGTGACCTGGCATTGTGGATCTTATGCTGGATACACACGGTGCGTTCGTGCACTCGATTTTCCCGTCGATTCCCGTCGAATCGTTTATTTCCAACATGTCCGATTTGGATTTCGATGGATCGTTAGGTCGATTCGCATGCAAAGTATGCCGAATCGACCTAACGATCCATCGAAATCCAAATCGGACATGTTGGAAATAAACGAATCGACGGGAATCGACGGGAAAATCGAGTGCGCAAACGCACCGTGTGTATCCAGCATTACACGACATAATGATGCCCTTTCAAACTTACTTCTCCAGAGAAGAAGGCAGAAAACCTATAAGTAGATCAAGTGATTGAACATGTGGCTAAAATCTTAACATTAAAGAGGGATTGTCAGCCATACAATCCAATTCCATTTACCCACTGCTCTGTGTTTATTATGCATCCTGCAGCTTGACCCTGCATTGCAAGCACTCCATTCTATTCAGAAATGTCTTTGCTGTAATAAACCTTATCTGTCAGCCTGGCTCTATTTGGTACATTGCTGACGAGAAGGAAGCTTGTCATCACCCCTCCCACATTCTTGCTCCTCACTAATTGGCTGAGGGCAGCTCAGTGTGACATGAGGCTAAAATCTGATCTTGCTGTGCTCACGTGCTTACAAAGCAAGATAGCTATGACAGCCGAGATTCTAAGAGATAAAAAAAGAGTAAGGGAGGAAGTGACATCAGGATTGGCTTCAGTTAGAGGGAACCAATATGGCAAATGCCAGGAACATAATTCTCTTTATTTACTATATAAAATTCACTGAAATCAAAACTTGGACAGTACAATACATCTGTTATTTAAGTAGAACAAGTAGTTATCTAAAAGTAGTAGATGAAGCTTGTCTTAGTCGAAATATCCGTGAGCAGTGGGAAGATGTTAACCCGCGCACACTTTAGCTTGGCCCAAGTCCTTTTACTTATTGTGGGGAAGTCCAACACTGAGTTACACAGACAGCAGTTAAAAGTGTAGCGAACTCAGGTTACGTTTACCTTACTCGAGATGAGATATCAATGTGTGACACAATCTCACAGCCTGAAATCACAGCTGGCATGTGTGAGGTATAGATATGGATTTTCTGAAACTGACAGACATGTGCTTGTGAAACTGGATACAGGAGTTCAGACCTGCAAGGCGGGTCATGCACAGAGCACATGAGAATGAAGAAAGACTCAGATCCTGATGCAACAGAGGGGAAACCTGCAGATCATAACCTTCAAGATATGTCGTAGAGAGAAGCCAATTACAGCCTCAGCATTTAAAACACATGGTGAATATGGATTTACCTTGAAAGCCCTTGTACAAGGAAAGTTTTTATTAGCTTAACACCTTTCATGTCCCCTCTGTAGGCATGTAAGTGTAAGGCCTGGTTCAAAGGGGTGACTGCCCAACGTTAAACGCTTTTCTCCTACAGTGCAGAAAAGCCCTTTGCATCGGTTTGCATCAGTTCCTGTCGTTCCGTTGTTGTGTCAGGTTTGGAGACCCACTTGTGGAAAAGAACCCTTACACTACACTTGCATGACTAGAGGGAGGGGCAGAGATAGGCTGACCTGTTTAACCCTTTAGCAGCCAAATAAAGTACAACTTTATTTAGCTGCAGTGCCAAATTTTTTCTGCGTCTGGGGAAGTGTGCCTTACACAGCCCTGGCAGGCTAGCAGGGTATTCAGAGTGGGCAGCAGGGAGCTTTCATAGTTACTTCTGGACTGCTGGATCGGCTTCTTCTTCCTCCACTGTGGTGGCGATGTAATCCCGCCATGCCTTCTCAGTTCTGATCATATATAATGTGATAGGGATCCAGGACACCATGACAGCGTTACAAGTGACGCTGTGTTCAACGTTACAGCCCCACCCAGTGGTGGAAGAGGGGAGATGGGTGGCGCTGCAAGGTTGACACGGTCTCCTAGATGCCAATCACATATCATGTGATGGGATGTGATCAGGACCCAGAAGACATAGCGAAAATCCAGGGCCGTGGGTGGAGGAGGAGAAGACAACATCCGCTTGTTTGGCTGCACTAGGCAGGATTTGCAGGCAGAGGCTTAGAATGCACCAGCCGATTTGAAATGAAACATTTTATTTAAAGCTTCTAATGGGTTAAAAAAAAACTTCAATTTGATGGGCTTTAAAAATTATTTAATTGTAAGATCCTTACATTCTAACAGTGTTCTCCTGAAACCTTTTTGTGTGGTGCTCAACTCTCCTGTCTTCCCAGCTGTCCTGGGAGAGATAAAGCATTGCTCTTAATGGATACATTACACCAGTGTGTGCCAGAGCACGTTATGCTACGGGGTAGAGCATAGTGTAGCATAGCAATGCATAGCAATGACATCTGTGTTGACAGATACTCACACACAAGTGACACTGTGCTCATTCTCTAGGGACTTTAAATAAGCTGGACTGGGGGAGGTGCTAAGGGGCTATGACCTTATCTGACTGTGCATATATGTACGAATTTTTTGAGCACTGAAAACCATACACATATAATATTTCACAGATAGCAATAAGAACGCTGCTGGCATTGTTTGGAATAAGAAATAAAAACTGCAGTAATCTGAATAAAACTGTCAAGCCTCAAGACTTTTCCCTTCTGATGGCCAGTTCACACACTAAGCTCCCACACCATGTATAGAACTGCAAGCAGATATCTTCTGCATCAAACTTCAGTTGGACCATGTATTGGCCTCCAAACCTTTTACAGGGGGAATTCATCCTTTATACTTCTGTACTAATTATTAGGGATCAATCAATATTATGACTTCCATCATTCATACAACAGGCTAAAAGGGCACAAGGATAAGGGAGAACAGCAGCTTTCATACAGGCCACAATCTTGTGCCTGGATGGCTGGAGGTACTGTAATGTACAAGAAACAGGTGTGGTTGGATGGCTGGGAGTAAATGGCTGAACAATTAAATATGTGTGTTTTAATTGGCAAATTGCTAAATTTACTGATATTCTACTGTTAAATTGGAAATAACAGTAGTAAAATATAGGTAATAAATAATCTTGACCACCCCCCGCAGGCACTAATCCGTGCAGAAAAAAAAACAGCAAAACTGCTAATTGTTGGTGCCCACACTGCCAACGCTAGCGGGCGCCCAAATTTCCTGCTTCTCCATTATGTACAAGAACGGGGTGCGGTTGAATACCTAGGAGTGAGTGGCTGCATGGTAATATGTGGCAGCTTGACGAGGGGGGGACGGGGGGTAATGATTGTACAGGGGAATATGTGGATGGATGGATGAATGGATTGATGGATGGCAACATGTAAAAGGGCTGCACAGGGGGATATTTGGATGGATTTGGGTAAGTGGCTGGATGGCTAGATGCAAGTGCTGTTCAGAGAGATATGTTATAGAGGAGGGTAGTAAGTGGCTGAAATAATGTGTCAGCCTCCCTACAGCTACATATTCCAGAGAAAACATATCTAACTTACTATAAATGCTGCAGACTAAACTCTGCACCTCTCATGTCCTTAGAGGGCTCAGAACTGCCGTTACTACTTCAGAACGTAGAGCTGACAAGGACAACATCTTCCAGGCCGCTCAGTAATGAAGCAGTTAAACTATTTTTGGCTCCGATCTACAGAAAAATTAAATATTCATATAAAGAGGCACCCACTTGTGTTTATATGCTAACGAGCAAGTGTTTGCAAATCAGCCTGTGCAAGCCAGAGGGAGGCGAAAATAGTGTGTCCCAGTGTCTTGCTGTGGATATAATTTGTTACAATTGAAGGCATTATTGGAACGTCTGGAGTCATTTCCAGGAGGCCAGACCGGACAAGTAAGCAGAGGGGAGAGACGGACCGATAATAAGAGCCGAGAGAGGAAAAACTGAAAGAATCTCATTTTCATCCGGCACCAATCTACGCGTGAGGAAAATTCAATGCCATCAATTTCACAGCTCTTCCTTTCAGCGGAGTTTCAAAATAGTCTTTTTTTCCCCATCTACGTTGTGTTTTAAAGCATTAGATTGTAAGTTGCATAGGACATTGCTTCTGCCATGATTTCCAGCAAGTACCCTCCCTGACCCAAAGTGGCTTTTATCACTTTTGTATCTTGTTGTTAAGGAATTCTGCGTTGTGCTACAATTTCTGAAGTCTGCTGTCAAGTCTATACTGGTTGGGCACGGAACGCTTCTCAAATGGCTGAGATTTATCGGAAATAGCACAAAGACAATACCGTCTGTTGGCGCGCATAGGAATCATCCAGAATAAGCATTTCTGTATTCAAAAAATTAAGCAAAATGTATTCACTCTGTAAATAAGTTTTCCATACGGTTTAATACAGCAAAGTCCCCAGTATCCGTCATCGGTGGGGATGTCCTGATGCCGGATACATGTGCTTGCCATTGCTTGAGCACTAGCCGAAAAAGCATAAACCTCCCCCTTCATGCAGCATCAAATACTCACCGAGCTTTCAACGCCGTCTCCTAGTCTTTCTGTGGCTCCTAGTGGCTTTCCTCTGTGTGCGGCTCCCGGCATGTCAACTGACCTGCGCTGGGTCACGTGACACCGGAAAGTCGCTAGGAGGTGCAGGAAGGTTAGAAGATGGAGCTGGAGGCTTGTTGAGTATTTTCCCTGCAGCCCCCCCCCCCCCCCAAAGAAAAACAAAACCCCAAAAGCACGGTCCCCGTTATCCCCTCAGGCATGCCAGTTATTAGGGACCACCAGTTGCCTGACTTCCAGGGACTTTATTAACAACAGGTAACAGGGATAACAGGGACTTTGCTGCACACATGGCCCATGTACCCCATGAGGTACTTTAGTAGGCGGATCAGGGCCCCCGGCGCCTGATCTGCGCCGAGCCTGACTTGTTAATGTTAATGACAACTATAGCGGTGCAGGGGGATTTCTTAAAAAATCACTGTAATTCGGCTGCCAGCAATAGCAAAATCTGAATTACGTGTCTCTCTGAGTTGCTACAACCTGGAGGGGGAATAACATTTACCGCCACCCGGGATTTCAGCAGGGTGAGCAGAAAGATGGCTCATGCTGCGCCCTACTGAACATGCAACAGGATAAGACAATATAGTAAGTTTTGACATTAAAAAATTGAAAATCAAATAAAAGCAAACCTGTTTATTTATTTATTGTTAATTCAAAGCAGAAAGGAATGTTTGGAGAACATGTATACAGACTTATGGTATACTCCTAAATAGAAATTTGCCCTTTTAAAACAGAAGGTACAGTATTTGCGATAATTCAGGTTGGAGTGAGCATATGATGTCTCCCACGATGCAACACTGCTGAATATGCAAATCGTCCTTTGTTGTCGCTGACAGCTAAACACACATCCGGGACCTCTGAAATGCAATGATGTGTCAGCTTGTTAATATTACAGAGCCACAATAATCCAACATGCATACAGACTGTTTCAGATTGGTTGAGTCAGTGCATGGCATGTAATAATGTGGCTCTATGTGGTAGGACTTGAAACACCCAGAGTTACAGATTACGAGATTACCCAGCAAGCTCACGATGAACCAGAACTCCTAGGGGGGTGTAAGGGGCTACAAAGGACCAAAAAGCTCTCCTACTAAAATGCTATGCAAAACAAAAGTTTGGCATCGTAAAACAGAAGGTATTTGCGATAGTTCAGGTTGGAGTGAGCATATGAGGTGTCCCACGATGCAATACCAGTAATATTGTCATGCGCTACCTTTGCATAGCAGTTTTACCAGTCCTACAAGAATCAAGGTCATTCTATAACAAAGGATATCAATTAACACAAAGAAGTCATATTCCAGACCGTTGGGTAGTAGGTAGCACTCTCGCCTCGCAGTGCTGAACGTTCAGGTTTGATCCTTGGCCATGATGCTACCTACATGGAGTTTGTAGGCTCCCCCTGTGTTTGTGTGGGATTCTCCTAGGCACCCCACATCCCATAAGCAGATGGTAAGGCAAAGAGAGCTCATTTTAATGCTTGCCTCAAGCTGCAAAAGGCAGAAGCACCCCTGCACAGCGATCTGACAATAATTTGTTTACTGAGGACTGCGCAACAGAAACAAGATTAAACTGCATGATTAAACTTCATGAATACAAGATGAACCATAAGGACTGCAGCTGTAGCTATGGAAGCAGCAGTACTGTCACTTTAACAGATCATGTGACCTACAGCACAGGTCAGCGGAACACACACATGACCTGAGAGGAGACATTTACATTGCCTGTGTCATCCATAAGCAGCTGGGAAAAATGAATGAAATAATAATAGCATATGTTTGATATTTTAGTCCACAGTGAAAGAGGGAATACTGACGCCCCTTCTGTTCATATAACCAGGAATTGCACTTGTTCCTGATATTACTTTTATATTGAACAGATGGGAAAGACTGGGAGGATTTATCTCAGCAAAGGGCAAGCCACTGCCTACACCAATATTGTTTCAAAATGCCATTTACCTTCTGCAGGAAATGATGAGAATGAATAAGTCCAAATGCTAACTATAGATTTATTAACGGTGTCCTGTCAGCTTTGAAAAATGGAAGGCAGCTTCTTTTTTCTTGTCCAGAGCAAGAAGGGATATCAGATTCTGAATTTTCATTTGGATTTGTAAATGCCACAGACAATATCTGCAGAGCATGGCTGCCTGTATGACTGAGCTGCAAATATACTCTGAGGGCACATCATCATCAACAGCGGCCTCGCATGTGGTAGTCGCTATGCCGCCCGCATCCCATCTATTTCTCCCAACAGGCGTTTAAACATGGGAAATTAAGACAAATCCTAAGTACCTAGGTAAGAGTCATATATAGTATTTATTGCACATAATGAATAGCTAATATGCATTACACCCATTCTACAGCATAATCTGTCTGTGTCAAGCCTGACATAGTTCTGTTTTTTCCCTCTCCCGTTATTAAGGCAGACTTTTGTCAGAAGCAAGAAAAGAAGGATACATGGAGGCTGAAAGAAGAAGGGGATGGAAAGAGAAATGGAGATAGGCATCGATGAAGGAAGGGAGAATGGGAAGGAAGGGAGTTAGAATGTAAAGAAACTAATAAAGGACCACTATAGTGAAAAAATAAAGGTAGAATGGAAGAAGTGATGGAAAAAGTAGGCAGTATAGGAATGCAGTACTGTCTCTTGATACATGTCATGTGACATTGGGAGCTTATGGAGGGACACTGATAAATGCTACTTATACAGATGTAGTGAACTGCACTTCTCTCCTATTCACAAAGGGGAAGAGAGTGATTTTATTTCCATGGGGCGGTGGGGAGGGGTGAGCCTCGCCTACTGGGTGTGGACAAATACTGGCCACACTGCTTACTAAAGAGGGACACAAGTTGGAATATTGCTGCACTCAGGGACCAAGAGGCTTCATTCCTGGTTGAGAATCCTACCAAATACTTTTCTTGGGTATTTGCGTCTTTTGGGGGGGGGGGGGGGTTATGGTGCGATGTCATCACTGTGGGTGCATCAAGTCATGCTGGGGTCACTGCTGTGGGCGGGTGCAAGCGTGGGGTCATGGGTGCTCACGCAAGGGACGCGCTCACACTATGGAGGAAAATAGAGTCACCTAACGTCCGGGCTTCAGGACTAGTTTCAAATATCAGATGACTTATGTACAGCACAAAGTCGACATAGTTGTTATCGTACTTCAATTCTTATATTTGACGTATTTATTTGTATTACATTATGAACCAGGCAGGAGGTAAATTGCAGTAATGAAGTATCTGTTCATGTGAAGAAGACGGTTTTCTTAGATAAGCCATTTCTCTTCAGTGATGCACACAACTGCTGTGGTGAATTCTATTTTGGTATATGACACGGGGTAGATCACAAAGGCCATACACGTCCCGGTAGACTGAAGTGATTCCATATTCTCTGTGATTTGTCACTCTGTGATTTGGGAATCTGTGCCTTTGAATTTCTTTTCATGTGCAGGGTTAAGGCGCAGCGGCTACCACACAGCTTCCTTTAGTAGTTTATAGACTCTTGTTGGTCGGGTTGTCCCTCCTTGGTGCACACCACCCTAAAATGTTAGTCACAAGCAGAGAGGCCTTTCACTGACTCTCTTTCCCATACATCAGATCACAAAAGGTCCCTGGACACTGAATAGGCCTGATTGATGGTCTCCACTGGAATCTGCAGCTTGATCAGACCCTCGGCTGATTTAAACAAGGACGGCAGACCAAGCCTGCGGTGGAATTGGATTCAAGCCCCCTCACATCATGCTTTCTGTAAAGTGCCGCTACATCGCACTTTGTGTTTACCACCAAGCAGGGGGGATTTAATAGGAAAGAGATGAAAATGAGTCAGTGGCAATGGGAAGGCGACAAATGTCAGTCAGCATCCCCCTCCGCTTAGAGCTAAACCATCTTCTAAAAATACACAGCACATTACAACATGCGTTACAACATTAAAGCGGTCCTGATCTCAGAACTTCCTCTCTGCTCTAAAAGATAAGCAACAGCTTAATAACCTTTAAAGCAAAATAGTTGTGTTACAGCTAGTACAAATCCTGCAATCGATTTTCAGTGTCTACTTCCTGCTTTCATGGAAGCAAACATAGGGTTAACATCCTGTGTTTACAAATTAGCTGCCCTGCTGAGGCAGACAGCTGACACAGCTGAGAGTTCAAATTACAGTGGTGATTAGTCATATATGAGGGGAATTTAGGCTAAACTTTCTAAATACATACAGGGTGCATTTCTCTATGTTCTCCTGTCCTGTGCAAGAGTTCAGGTCCACTATAAAAGAAAAAGCAGAAAGAAGTAAACAGTAAACTCACAGAACCGGTAGGGATATTTTCCAACAGGAAGCTTGGGGAAGAAGACAAGCCATGTAGCCTAAATTGGCTGCTAACAGGAAACAGGCTGCACAAAAGAGCTGAACACAGTGTCAGAGGAATTGTTTTCTGTGCAGGTGTGGGGTTATTTTCAGAAATTTCTTTGTACAAAGTAAAAGGTAACTTTCCCTAAAGGTCCTAATTGATGGAGCTGAGTGGTCTGTACACACAGATCGGCACTCAGTATAACAAGTTATGACTCTTTACTGAGGAAGATGTGCAGATATAAATCATACACGACCATCAGGAAATGCAGAACAGAGAGGAACATGGAATATAGGAAATTATATATATTATATACCATAGAAATCACCACAGCACTTTACAGACAGTTGCACCTTGTGGTTGCTTTAGTATACTGCAGTTTAGATAATAATGTTGTTAAATTCAACACTAATAACCTTTTAAACCTCTACTTTAGAAAAAAAAGACTGTCCTATCAAAGGACCCAGTCCACTAGTGATAGCTCAAGTGACTCTACTAGATCACTGCAAATCATATTGAGGATAAAGATAAAGATTGAAGCTATGTTCACTCTATAAATCGCCAGCGCTTCTGCAAGCGCTGAGCAATTTTTGCCAATTTTTTAAATAGACTCTCCCTGCGCCGTATAAAGCGCTTGTTTAAAGAAAACCTGTACTGAAAAAAAGATCCCCTGGGGGGTACTCACCTCAGTAGGGGGAAGCCTCAAGACCCTATTGAGGCTTCCCCCGTCCTACGCTGTCCCACGGCAGTCTCGCTGCAGCCCCCGGAACGCGCAGGCGACAAATCCGACAGCCTGTGCAATATTTAACTTTTCGGGTTCCAGCGGGGGCGCTGTTGCGGCTCTTCTGACGGAGATAGGCGAAAATAGCCAATCTCCATCGGGTCCGCTCTACTAAGCAGGCGCAGGAGACTTGCGCCTGCGCAGTAGAGCGGCCCCACGGAGACCGGATATTTTCGCCTATCTCCGTGGGAAGAGTGGATACTGCGCCTGCACTGGAGCCAAAAGGTAAATATTTACATCGCTGCCGCTCCGGGAGGATTTTTTCCGCTGCTGTGGGACCGAGAAGGACGGGGGAAGCCTCAATAGGATCCGGAGGCTTCCCCCACCCGAGGTGAGTACCCCCCAGGGGAGGTTTTTCATTACAGATTTTCTTTAAGCGCTTTTGCCGAGGGATTTTTTTTCTCACTTCCTGACGTCAGCCAGGAAAGTTAACTCTTGTACCCGGAAATGAATATATACAATGTATTTATTCTTGAAAGCACTTGGGAAATCGCTATACTAAGCGGTTTTTCAAGCGCATTGCGATTTTCCCTATACCTTCCATCATAGGCAAATCAACCAAAAAGTGGTACAAGCAGCGCTTTGGGGAGCGGATCGAAATCGAACCACTCATATTTGAGAACTCTCATAGGGAATTATTGCACATGCACTTTTAGGGCGATTTTCAAAATCGCTGGCGCTTAAAAAAAAACCGAAAACGCTCTAGGTGTGAACAAGCCCTTACTCTTGGTATCTTTTTCTATTCTTATCTTATGCAAAGGATCCTTAAAATCAATGCAAGGGACTCTTAAAGGACACCTGAACTGAGAGGGATATGGTGGCTGCCATATTTATTTCCTTTAAGAAATACCAGTTGCCTGGCTATCCCGCTGATCATCTGCCTCTAATACTTTTAGTCATAGACCCTGAACAAGCATGCAGCAGATCAGGTGTTTCTGACTCTTCTGTCAAATCTGACAAGATTAGCTGCATGCTTGTTTCTGGTGAGATTCAAACACTACTGCATACAAATAGATTAGCAAGGCTGCCAGGCTTCAGGTTCTGTTTAAAAATAGAAACTTCTATAGAAGGTTGAAGAAAGCTCAGCCTTACTGCTCTGCTCAATCACCCCCAGGAAGTCATTGGCCTTAAACATGCATACAGCAAATTGCAGGTCAGCACAAATGACGGGTATGCATGTTTCAGGTCAGTGACTCACTAAATAGTAAAGTAAGGAAAAGAAAAGAACTCTATCAGCGCCAATGGAACCAAACAAACAATCGCTGTTGAGAATGGACAACATCCAAAGTCCACAAAATAATGCTTATAGAAATCAGCACAGATCTCAAATGATCAATATACAGTATAATACAGTCTATAACACATCACCACAGTTGTATTCAGGTCTCATATAGTCTTGTGGTTACCATCACCCAGAGGAATGAGAGGAGCTTACCAGCTGCCAACAACCCACATTATAAGGTTGTGTATTCCGCATGAGATGGAAGGATCGGACCACGGTTTCAAGAAATCCAAACATCTTCCACTCCCCCAGCCCAAGCAGGTGTGGTCTCCTGATGACGCAAGATTGCGAAACTGGTCAGAAAGGAGACAGGCAGCACCTCTATTGTCTCACTGGCTATTGACCAACACACACGTGCACATTTCTTTTGGGGTTCCCGAGTAACCGTTTGTTTATCTTTAATGTTGACACTTTGAATACCACACCTGCTTGGACTGGGGGAGTGGAGGATGTTTGGATTTCTTGAAACCGCGGTCCGATCCTTCCACCATTTCATGCGGAGTATAAAACCTTTTAATGTGGGTTGTTGGAAGCTGGTAAGCTCCTCTCATTCCTCTGGGTGATGGTAGCCACAAGACTGAGACCTGAATACCACTGTGGTGAAGTGTTATAGACTGTATTATACTATATATTGATCATTTGAGATCTGCACTGATTTCTACAAATTAAAAAAAAAGGAAAATAGTAAAGTAAGGGCAAGAATGGAACTCCTAGAGCTTATATTAAAAAAAAATCACACAAAGAGATATAGTGCAAAGGCGATCTAGAGATTGCTGGGATCAACTGGATTGGATACTGCCAGACTTCTGAAAATATTTACTGTTTGCAATGCTATCTTAAAGCCCAACTAAACTAAATATAGAACACGGCAGGATTCTCAAAGAGATTGGGTTGAGTGGTTTTAATATTACTTTTGAAACTGAACTTTGTAAATGCAAAGCCCCAATGCAGGGGTGTAACTACGCACCTCTTCACACAAAGGTAATTAACAGCAAAAACTGCTAAACTTACATTATTCAGGCATAAACTATAAATCACACCACGCAAGCTTCCTGTCACATGTTCATACAGTGCCAAGAACATCAGCGCTAACTCCGCCTCCTTTATCAATTTTCCAACATCTCTGTATTTTTTTCTTTCCGATTCCTAGAGTTCCTTGAAGTTCTTCTACCGAACACACCCATTTTTGTACTAAAAAGTGGTTTGACTACACTGTGTATAATTGTTGGAAAATTGATAAAGGAGGCGGAGTTAGCGCTGATGTTCTTGGCACTGTATGAACATGTGACAGGAAGCTTGCGTGGTGTGATTTATAGTTTATGCCTGAATAATGTAAGTTTAGCAGTTTTTGCTGTTAATTACCTTTGCGTGAAGAGGTGTGTAGTTACACCCCGGCATTGGGGCTTTGCATTTACAAAGTTACTGGGGCACATATGCAAATAACATTTTCTACTTATTTATTCACAATTTGCTAATAAAATGCCTTTTTAACCACCAGCCTAGGAGCGCCTATATAGTGTAGTATAAATATAAATTGGATGAGATGGTAAGTAAATTACTACTAACAAACCCGGGTTGCTGAAGGCAACCACCGTAATGAGCAAGTAGAGAATCCCGTCTCCACACGGATCTGTGGATCAGACTTCTTCGGAATTATTGCCGGTTGTTCTCCAAAAAGGTGGACCGCTGGACAAAGTCACAGTGGAAAACCCCTGTCTAGGGCCCCAGCAAAAAATTCTATATGTGCAAAAATTGTCAGGATTATAAAACAAAACAATCTTACCTCAACCGAAGGCATAAGGTACAAACGACAATTCTTAATAAATACTCAACAAGACAACGCGTATTATGGGTCTTATTCGCTTCTTCGGGTCAAGAAAAAACTTTTGGCATTAGCTCATTTTTTTAGTACAACGTGTTCACAATACATATATAAAGCAGAAAAAGAATACAGCTTGGCAGCATGTTAGCGTATCCCCGCTACAATTTAGATTTACAGGCTTTTTGTTTTTGTGGTCACAACACTATTGTAGGTTAGATTTAGAAAAGCTAGTATTGGTATGGAATGCTAAGACCAGCCACTAGTCTGTGTTAAGTCCTTAAATGAATAGATAGCAGGTGCAGACAGACTTGTGACTGTGCAGCTAGCTGTCATCTTGCCTCTGAAAAAGACTCAAGTAGTCTGGAATAATGTTCAGAGAGACAGCTGCGCATTAACTCATCGGTGGCCGGCCGAATCACAGAGACGTTTACTTATGCACAGAACAGTCTCTGTGAATTTCGCTTTTGAACTTCAAATCCCGTAAACAAATCCCAGAACACAGACGCCTATCACTCACCCCCACTGCAAAACTAGTTTTAAAGTTATTTTTTTTCCCCTTATAAAAAAAAAATCAGCTGGATCAATCAAAGGAGAAAACGCCATCAAAGGAACCATTTCTTTTCAACATCTTTGCAACTAGATTCTGCATTCCTTTTTGAGACGGCTCTTTTTTTTCTTTTTCCTAAGCAACACAGAACAACAAGAGACTATTAAGTTCCGCTAATGAAAATAACTTAACTGGTTGGGAAACAACTTCAATAGGATTGGAGGCTTAGAGGTTAAAAAAGAAAAGAAAAAGTAACCAGTACACAGACCAAGAGAGAAAACAGTGCCAAGATAGCAAGCTGCAAGATGGGCCGCTAATAAGGGCATTTGCACATCTAAGTGTGCGTTTGTGTATTTTAGGAGTGCATAGGCAGAACCGTCTCCCTTGGGTGTACATGTGTACAAGGTAGGCTGCGCTCAGGCTGCCCGCCTCTCACAAAAGCCGCAGACGGTGTTTGTACGTAAAGAACAAGCATGTACATTCTGTGCCGTGTCCTAGGTGAAACTGAGAGGAAGCATAATGAGCCTGGAAATCACACAAACACAGGAATTTACTGTTTCTAAAGCAACCCAGCCGGCTAACCCAGTCTTAGAAGGCTTCAATGCACCGGCTAATGTTGCTGCACAGGAACTATTTCTTCTGCATGTGTGCAACTAATTACATTTACTAAAAAAAAGTCTGTTTTTTTAAATAGGGAATCAAACAAAAAGACAAAAATAAATACATTTGGCATCATAGTTTATAACTCCATGGTTGGTTATTGGGCTGTTTCTCTTATAGTTGTCAGATTGGTTAGTATATTATTTATAACTCTGTTTAGTATTTATTTAGTATTTTATGTGAAATATATATTTATTTTGAGGGCAGACTGGTGTTGAGCAGAAAACTGAATGAAAACACAAATTTCCACTTGGGTTCTTTCTTATGACAACCTGTCATTATTTGTTATTTATTTTAGGACCAGCATCTTCCATAGCGCCACACATAGTGGGAAATATAAATACATGAGAAGTTTTAGATGCTGTACAATCAGGACATCCAGCAATACAAATACATACATTGTAGATGTGTTTAAAGCATCACCAATACTGGTACATGGTCATATGAAAAATGACATCAGAATAAGAAACGCTAGGAGAAGGTCCCTGCCATTGTGAGTTTACAATCTAGAGGGTATTGAAGGTTTGGAGACATTGGGGAAAGAGACACAGAAGTTAGCGGATGAGGCAGTGAGCCTCCAATGCTACCTAAAACAAATTATAGTCTTGTCTGAATAGGTGTGTTTTGAAAGAACATTTGAAGTTTTTCAGGCTTGGTGGAGCATGAAGGACTGGCTGTAGGAGAGCATTCCAAAGGAGAGATGATGCTCGTGAGAAGTCCTGGATGCGGGAGTAAGTGTAGGTGACTAAGCTAAAAAAGGTATTCAGGGAGGAGCAAAGGTTCCGGGTTAGATAGTATCTGGAGATTAGTGAGGAAATGTATGGAGGTGACAACTTTTCTAAAGCTTTGTATGATAGGATGAGGAGTTTAAACGGGATCCTTTTGGTAATAGGTAGCCAATGGAGAGATTGGCAGAGAGGGGTTACATCAGCATGTTAGGAACCATTTGGAATTATTCTGTTTTACATGCATATTTTACAAGTTTAGGACGCTGACTTAAAAGCTTGCTATAAATCACTGCAATGTGTAGAGGTGAATGAGAGGAATTGCCATTTTCACATGAATAGTGGAATATCATGCACATCTGTATTTTTTCACCAATTAAGTTAAAATTACCTTTCTCCTCTATTTGCATTTCCTGTTCATAGGACAGTGCAATTTTATTGGATAGAAAGTTATTCAAACTCCTCCCCCATGCCACTATGGCACAGCAGCTGGTTTTTATTCATTGGCACTGCTCGGCTTATCTCTCCCTCCTCCTTCCTCTGCTGGTAAGAGATAAACTCTTTGGGCCAGCAGTGCAGCTACAGCAGAGCATTGTGATGATAAGACTGTGCTGTAGCTGCAGTGCTGGGTATGAAGGGTTAATTTCTAAGCAGAAGAGGGAGAATCGGGACAGTGAGCGCTCCTCTCTAGCTAGGGAATGCTGCCAGCTCCATGCTTGATGGAGGGGCAAATGGCTGTTTACTGATAATTAACACAGGTGCCCCTTAGACGTCTGCTGATCTCCGTACCCAAATGATCTGACTTGGTCCTTCTTGCCTTAGAGTGGGAGGGACAGGTGAATAGTGCAATCAGATGTCCATCAGCTGTTAGAATGTCCAAGCCTTGGGTTTTGGTTACAGAAAGAGAGGCACATGGATGAAAGTGATCCAATCCAATAAATGCTACACCTGACATTTCCTCCCACTTGTCTTGTGGTTGTTGAGAATTTGTATATCTGTTTACAAAAAAAGAATAGAAAGCACGACCTTCAGTTAAAATTATCAGAGCCTCTCTACCAACAACAGATGCTTCTGACCTTGCCTTGATGACAATATAGATAGTTGTTGTAAACACTAGGCTTTAGTACTGTGCATGCAAAATGTGGATAACGTCATCAGTGTTTAGCTGTGCTTGGTATAAGGTTGGGTGTACTATATTACAGCTCTAGCATAAATATGAATACCGTACGTGTTTTAGTATCATTATTGTTATTTATGATGTATTATTACCACGTAGGGCCGGTTCACATTGTGGGTCCTTTTCCACCGGCCACGACTGTGGGTCCTTTTCCGCCGGCCGCGGTGGTCTTCATTAAAGCGCTGCCCAGTCAAGTGAAGTGGGCAGTCCCTGTAGCATAGTTTTCCATCATTTACTATCGTTTGTGCGAAGGTCGCATTCCGATGCAGCCTTCTCCCATCATTTCAGCCAACCCTGGAAGCAACAATCAATGTAAATTGTGGCTATGTTGGCGCAGACTGGACTATAATATATACTATTATATAACCGAGCGCTGCCTATTGTGGGGAGCTAGGGTGGGTAAACAGAGATAGTGGAGATAGTGGCAGTGCTTATATATTAAATATAAAATAGTGGTAAAAGGCACACAGAGTCCAGTTACAATGTCATCAAAATTCAAACAGTGGTGGAGGCAGAGCGGGGGTAAGCAATTCCCCACCTCAAAAAAGAGAATTTGAGGTTGAGGGAGGGGAGAAGAACACCTTAAATTAAGTAGTTAAGTAGAGTAAGGTGGACTAGAGGCTGTGCAGAAATAGAATATTGGAAATGGGCTTCAAAATCCATATAAATCGAACCTGAAGTGAACTGTAAAAAAAACAAAAAACCCACAATAGATACTTACCTGATTAGAGGGAAGGCTCTTAATCCCATAAAGCTTCCCATATCCTCTATCCCTTACCTCATCCCCCCGCTGTCCACCGTGCAAAATAGGTGCCTTCGGAAGTCTTGAGCTCTTCGAAAATATGTGCACATGTAACTTATTATGCGTGAGTGCAGACTGACATGTAAGCAGTACTGATACGCTCAACTTGAGGACACAAGTACTTCCAAAGCCTTCAGGACGGCTGAAGACGTATTGGACCTGCGGGCCGAATAATTTTATCAGGGGACAGTTAGGAAACGAAGAGACGGAGAGAGAGGAACGTGCAGTGGCGTAACTACAATTTATGGGACCCCCAGAAAAACTTTGATGTGGACCCCCAATAGTCACAACCCTTCCCTTGCCTCCCCTTGGTGCCTTTCCTGGCCTTGGGGCCCATCTCACAAGGGTCATAAAACAAATGTGGCCATCATGTTCTTCACACCCATAACAAGTGTAGCCACAAAAACACCTGATCTGAAGTATAGTTCCCTGTATCGGTAGAAGGAAAGGTTAGTAGTTGGGCCCCGCACAGGTCTGGGCCCCCTGTAATCTCAGGGGCTGCTCCCCTCTAATTACGCTCTTGGGACTGGGAATGCTCTATGGGATCCAGACCCTTCCCTCTAAATGGGTGAATATTAAGCTTTTTTCTTCAGGCCGGTTTCAGACTAAAGATTGGCGGTAGCGGTGCGATATGAACGGCCCCATAGACTTTCACTGGGCTGCGATGGGGTAGAGTAAAATTACCACACCGCCTCAGTGTGAAACCACCCTCAGGGTTACCTTAACGCTACGCAGTGCGAAAGAGCCCATAGGTTTACTGACGGTGATGCACACTAAAGTGTTAACACAGAGACACGCCAATTTGTTGTGTTTAATCAACCTCTAATTTGTTTATTCCATTTGTTATCATTATTATTATTCCGATTCATCATAAACTAGTCATCATGTTGCTTTTCAAACAGTGAAACGGGTTTGTACGCTCTGCGTATTCTCATACATTATCACCCATATGTCTTCAGATCCGAGGTTAAGAAGCCTCTTAGCCGAACATCGGAAAGACATATTTCCAGCATATTGAATGTAGGAGGGAGTGCTAAGAAGAAGCGAGCTTTCCTATGTGATTGTGTTACTACAGAGGCCAGTTTGTTCAGCATAGGGTCTGTGAAAGTAAGCAGAAATACCTTTATATCATTATGTCTCTGGTAATTACTGTACAAATTATGGCTTCCCATCTGTTAGATAATGTGTGAGCTCGTCTTCCCATAAAGAGGTGTATAAAAGCGCAATGTGTGTTAGAAGTTCAGCATGTGCTCGCTCTTAAACAAGAAGGAAGATCTACCCGTAGGCTCCCTTTTGTTCCGACAGCGGACTATGCGCGTTGTGCTTTGCTGAGGGTTCCTCGGAAAACGAAACGGGTTAAAAGCCAAAATGAAAAAAAAAAAATCAACAAAAAGTTCTAAAAATGATTTGACAAAAGAAAATAAGAGTGCCGCATCCGTCTGCTCTTTTTAATTTTGTTTTTGACCTGGAGGGGCACGGCATTAAACATTAACCATTTTCATTCCAATATTAGAATAATATGAACTGTGCCTGTCCGCCCTCTGGCACCGAACTAGAGATTTTCATTTTTCTCTAGGTGTATATATTAACTGAACTTCCGCACTGCACCACAACATTCATTGGCGAAGTCTGTTTCTCTGCCCTAAAACAGAACATCTGACTGTAACCATTTATGCTGAGTTTTTCATATGTTCTTGTACTAATGCTTTCCATACGGCCTCCCACCAGAGATTTCAAACTCCAATGTTGGCAGTTTGGCCCATTGGCAGTTGTCTATATTTTAAGAAATATACACTAGCCACATATATTTCAAGGAGCCTTTCTCCTGTAACCATTATGAGTTAATAAAACAATCACATCTAGGCAAATCGGAAATATGACTGATCAATTGCTTTCATCCGTTGTGATTGTTTTATCGAATTGAGGTGAAGGGACATTAAAGAATACTTCCAGTGAAAAATACAGTCAGTCATGTAAGACTCTGTCTTCAAGTGAATATGTAACCACAAAAAAACAGCCCCGGGGGGAGTACTTACCTCAGGAATAGCAAGAAGTTTTTAATCAGGATGATACCATTTATTGGCTAACTTAGAGATGGATAAACAGTGAGCTTTCGACTTATAAAAAGCCTTCGTCGGACTGGTTCCTGACCAGAACTGAAAAAGACTGGTCAGGAACCAGTCCGACGAAGGCTTTTTGTAAGTCGAAAGCTCACTGTTTATCCATCTCTAAGTTAGCCAATAAATGGTATCATCCTGATTAAAAACTTCTTGCTTTTACTCATGGCTAACACGGTACAACACTTTACTGCTTTTACCTCAGGAATGGGAGACTTGTGGATCCTAAAAAGGCTTCCCCATCCTCTTTACCCTCCTGGATCAAGCACTGGCAACCCCTGAAGAATCAGCCAACAAGCTTTTCGACTGTGGCGCAGTACTGGTCTGCAATATTTACTTAACACGATCCTGCGCAGGTGCAGTAGCGGCTTTCTGAACGGCTCTGGTCGGAATAAGGCAAGCCTGATCGGGTCCCACTCTGCTGCGCAGGCACAAATCTCCTGCCCTTTGGCTCAACTACTTCTGCCAGTGCCCATCAGAAAGCCGCTACTGCACCTACGTAGGAGCGTGTAAGATAAATATTTACATGACCGTTGTTCAGGGGCTGCCAGTCCTGGATCCCGGAGTGTGAAGAGGAGGGCTGAAACATCCTTAGGATGCAGAGGTTTCCCCCTCCCGAGGTAAGTACCCCCCGGAGGCTGTTTTTTTATTTGTTTTTTTTTTTTAAGATTCTTTTGAATGCTGCCAGGATTGGTGACCTTGGCAGAATTAAGACAGATCCTTACATGACAGGTTTTGCCTTTTTCACTGGAAGTATTCTTTAAAGGTGCACACATGCATGAAAAAACATCGCCTCAGGATACTGGATCTCAAAACTCAAGCCACAGCTCAGGGCTGAGCGCTGGGCAGATGTGCAGTGAGTCTGTTTTGTTGCTATAGAGGGCAGGGGACCCTGAAGCAAAGATTCAGCTTCGGAGGGCAGGGGACCCCAAAGTAAAACCGCATCAGAGATTTTGGCACCGCCAAAGGCTGTAATGAGAATTGCGGCGCTGTGGCAGGGCTCAGACAGTAATTTGGGCGCTGTCAAAAGATGGAGTTCAAACTACATTAAAAACAGCATAATTCGGCCACCAGCAATAGCTGGCAGCTGAATTACATCTTACCCTGAGTCCATGGCAGCCTGGAAAGGGAATAGTAATTACCGCCGCTGGGACTTTTGTAGGAGCAGGGTGAGCCATTTTATGGCTTTTCCCTGCTCCCAAATTTTCCAGCGGCCTAATTATATGTGAGCAGGGAGACCAACTTACAGAATTTTGCTGGGTTGCTTGTCATATTTAAGTGAGCCCTGGCATGCCAATGGTCAACTTCAGCATTTACTGTCATCATAACAGTACAAGATTGTCGTTGTGTGGTCTGGTCATTGTTCAGAAATAGCATTTCAGAATTAAAAGATCCAAAATGAAACCTTTTCAGCCAAAGTCTTATGATGTAGGATGCGCAGGGCTCTGGCTTCTACTTGTGAACGTCAGAGAGAAATTAGTTTCCAAAATCATCCCTGCTGGCTGTCATAAAATGCATGTCCATATTTTGGCATTGCTCTTTTTTGCAGTAATAGTAAACTGAACACTTAACCACATTAAGTTGAACAAGATTACTGCTCTATGAATTAGAGTCAACACACGTTTTATTAACTGGCAGGGCAAAAATTAGATTTGTCTCTTACGATTAGAAATGGAAGCTGGAGGTGAAGATGATGGCAGCTGAAGTGACATCTGAGAGGATGGTGAAATCTCCAAGCGGCCCGGGGCACACACTGGAATGTGCTAATTTCCCTTTCTGGCTGCTTCTTTCCAAACACTTCTGAGTGTTGAGCTGACAAAAGGCAGTGCTAGGAGAATACATAAAATTTGGTGAGGGATGTTAGCTCCGCTACAATATCTGCCTGGCCCCAATGCACTCTGTGCTCGCATTCTGCAATATTGATTTCAAAACATTCTTTATAATGTGTGTTGTGCAAAGTTATTATTGCAATTACTGTATACCAGTCATTCCTAACTCCAAAATAGTCGAGGGAGGGTGGATAGTGCTACTGCTGCCTAAATTTCCTATTTAGGGTATATACTGACTAATTTGGTTTGGAGAAATGCTGCCTAATTATGTAATTTGGGGGGATGGTATCTAATTGTGTTATGTCGGGACATGCTGCATAATTATGTTACTTGTAAGGCAAGCCCAATTTGTTGTTTGTCCAGGGCCCCCGTTTAAGCCTAAAATGGCCCTGGTTTACAACCCTTTTTAACACACTTGCCTATTAACCTCAGCATGTACAGTATAGCCTGCTGCATTGTACTTATGCAAATAGTTCACAAGCTATACTCTGTGCTGGTCTCTGCTTGTCTAGGCACGTTATCCCTCCTCCCTGTTCCATAGCAACAGATGCATCACTGGCTTCTGTACAGCAGTCAGCCCCGAGGGTTCGCCCAAGGGATTGAGTCAGGATCTCTGTGTGCAACAGTCCTTGTAAGTTAGTATGAGGCCCTTCAAAAAAGTTACTGTATTTTTCGCTCCGTAAAATGCAATTTTTCCCAAAGAAGTGTGTGTGTGTGTGTGTGTGTGTGTGCGTGTGTGTGTGCGTGTGTGTGTGTGTGTGTGTGTGTGTGTGTGTGTGCGTGTGTGCGCGTGTGTGTGTGTGTGTGTGTGTGTGTGCGTGCGTGCGTGTGTGTGTGTGTGTGCGCGTGTGTGTGTGTGTTTGACATCTGTGGGTCTTATAGAACAACTATACAGTAGAGATAGCATCATGTCTCCCCTTCCTCCAGCTGTCTTTCGCCCCACCAACTAAATAGTGCCCCCATCACGGGTAGAGTAGGGCGACAGTAGGGTGTACTCACATATCTGTCAGTCGCACTCCTCTCTGTCTGTGACGTCTCTCTTCAACCTCGCAGGCGTCCGTTCTGTGACTCAGCGGCGGCATGAGTATATACACATACATGCTGTCAGGTCATGAAGAAAGAAGTCAAAAACAAAAAGGAGCGCACTGAACAGAAAATTGAGTTTACTCCACTGGCGCCATACTCTGCCGGTCCTGTGTGAGATCACTATTAACTGGGTGGGGCAGAAGAAAGCTTGGGGTGGGAATTGATGACTTGACAGACTTGGAGACCTGACGACTTGGAAGAGACCTGACGCCGGCCCTAACGCTACAGAAGAAGCCCCTGCACATTGAAGACGCACCTGGCTTAGAATACTTATTTGTTCTGGTTTTCCTCCCTCTAAACCTAGGTGCGTCTTAGGGCCAGGTGCATTTTATGGAGCAAAAAAAAAAAATACAGTAAATAGTCATACAAAACCAACACACAAGCCATTTTGCTATTTAATCTTATTTAAAATTCCCTTAAAGTGTCTCTATGCAGCTAGGTATGATTTTTCTGACATCGCAGATGACTCTAAATATACTTGCTTACAACCATGACAGCAGCACTCAAATAAAAAAACACACCCAGAATTCCATTTACACACAGACTAGCAGTTTATCTGCACAAATCCACCAACTTATTATTTCCTATTTAGTCACTTGGTCAGCTCACCTATCTCACAGTGGAGTTGCCTGGCATGTCTATTTCCACAGCAGAAACAGTTCTGTTGTTTACTAAAATAATTGCAATATTGATATTTATTCCACATGAAATCTTTTTTTATGAAAAAGTTGGTATGTCCTTTAATTTGCAGCTCTCTCAGCAACAGATAATGATGGCTTGTGGTTTCTAAGCAGCTAACAACTGCTCGTTCCCTGGTCATCACCTCACAGGGCTTCTTTGTGGACTCAAGCAAATGTGAAGTGAAAATAGACTTACGGTAAGTGACAAGTAATTATGAGGTGTATTCACAAAAGATGAGCAGAACTTCCATGTAGTCCCATATGTTTATTTTAAATGTAAGGTTAAAAAACAAGTTTTCAACTTTGAACCATATTTAACATCACAATTACATTACTGTTGTTTATTCAGCTCCCACACATAGAAATAATGACCTAGTGATCCTTTGATCACTGTCCTGCTGTCAGAAATATGTCAGAATCAGATCAGAATTAATTATTTCGCCAAGTACAGCCGAAGTACCCAAAATAGTTTTTGACACATACAGGGTTGGTGATGGTACAGTTGAAAAAGCAAAAACATATAGTGCATACAGATCATGTACAGTACAGTGATCATAAGCACAACACATAGAATGTAACTGAGGAGGGCCAGAGGGATGGCCCGAGTGCTATGTTGAGCGGAGCTGTCCCTATATCAGCGGTGTTTGACTGCTCTGCAGCAATTCAGGTGCCCCCAGAAGGTCCATGTGAGAAAGAAAAGAAGAGAGAGAGAGGTAGAGAGAAGGAAATATTGGATTTCAGCCTAGTCCAATGCCAATGTGGGATGAGGCCTAGCAAACAGACAGACAGCAGATCAGGCCTGCTGGGGAAAACAAGATTGTGAGAAGGCCCTACTTGGCTGAAGGGATTCCCAAGTCGTACAGACTGTATCCGTGTGGCAGTGTACAATGCCACCCAGAACTTTTATGAACTCTAATTAGTTATCAGGCTGAAGTCCAACTTTCCTGACTACAGAAATAATGCACTGGTTTGTTAACCAGTGCAATGAAAGATTAGTAATAGTAGTGATAACGTTTTAGGTAGTATCGATACTATTTGGACACTAGGCCTGGTCAATGAGATGCGGAGTTGATACAGGATTATACAAATATTATATGCAAATGTTGCAGCTTCAAAATGGGAACCTAAAGTGAAAGGAATATAGAAGCTGACATATTTATTTCCTTGTAAGTAATATCAGTTACCTGGCTATCCCGCTGATCCTCTGCCTCTAATATTTTTAGCCATAGACCCTGAACAAGCATGCAGCAGTTCAGGCGTTTCTGACATTGTGGCAAATCTGACTGGATTAGCTGCACGCTTGTTTCAGACACTACTTCAAACAAATAGATCAGCAGGGCTGCCAGGCAACTGGTATTGTTTAAAAGAAAGTATATAAGTCAGCCTCCATATCACTCTCGCTTCAGGTTCCCTTTAATTACACTGAGGTGGAATTTGATTGGTGCATTTTCAAGCTGCATACGAAATATGCATAATCCTGTATCAGCTCGCAAGGGAAGGGCTCGGACCCTTTGATGTCCTGGAATCTGCTATACATTTGTTCATCGTGTTGCATTAATCACTATATTTACTATGTCTACCAATTCTGTATTATGTATCAGTGTCTGTTTTTTTGAGTTTCCGATTGTCTGTATTGTTGCGTACCTCATGTTTGTTTCTTACTCTGTACAGCGCCACCGAATATGTTGGTGCTTTATAAATCAATAACAAGGTTTATATTCTGCACAATGGTGTATACATATAGAAAGTCCATGGGCAGTGCTTATCCCCCAGTGATCTGAGCCAGCGGCTTCCAATATTGAACGTGGAAGACAGCACATGTTCATGAGTCAGACCCTATTTAAATGCATGCTCCACTGCGTGCCTGGGGGATATGAAACTGCATTGGTCAGCTCGGTTAGGTCTGTGAGTTGATAGTTTGCCAGGAGAGATGACAATGATTCTACCTACAAATAAAAGACAGGTTTGAGGTTTGGTAGATCATCAACTCATAGCTTAGACTAGAGAAACAAAGGAAAAATGTCATCAAATATCAGCAGATCTGTGTAGGATTCCTGCACACTCTCTACAGCTGAAGAGTTTCATTATTAGGAGACTGCAGGTTGAAAAAAGACCTATATTTTAATTAAAATGTGGCCTGTTCCTGAGATAGCCAGTAGCTCTGTGTGCTTGCATCAGCTCAATACTATAAAGTATGGACTTGTGTATATTGGGACCTCCCAATTTCCCTTACAGATGAAACGCAATGGATAGTATATATAGGTGAAGTTTGATGTGATGGGGCCCTTCATCAAAATCACTTTAAGAGTTTCATTTTAAAGACAATCAAACTACTGTAATAGGTTGTATACTATTAAAACTCATTGATAATTCAGCATATCAATGACTTCATTTGTTGGGATGCTTGAACTATATACAGACTCATTATTTCCTCAATGTGAGCCAAATAAATCAGCTGCCTGGGTGAATCATTATATAGAATCATTGTCATTGTCCCCCTAAAATTTGCTGGTCTGCTTATCGCAGTTATTATGCTATTGCATATTATGCATTGCAATTTGCAATTATTCTGATAAAGTCAATTGGGGTGCAGATGAAAGGTTTACAATACGCCGCATTCAGAACGGTGTGATCACAGCCTATGGTAATCGCCGTCGCAGTGTTCGGCGAGATGTTCCAACTACTTGTGCCGCCATCAGGATCCTCTAATGCTGCTGGCACTGCCGCTGGGCTTGGTAACAAGTGCCTATATATGGCACAGAGCCCCCCTGCTGAAGCATAGGGCTCTTATTGGATTGCAAAAGAACAAGAAAAAAATTATAAATCGTTTTCCTACTATAGGACCCAAACACATAAGCTTGTCTCTGATCAGTTCATAGTTGTGGTTTGTGATGTATGCAGGAGAAAAAGTCATGGGATCATAAATGCCAGACTAAACAGGTGGCTTTTCAGTTTTGATTTAAATGCCCACAGGGTTGGAACTGTCTTTATTGGGTGTGGCCAGGTGTACCAAAGGGTAGAGGCAGCATAACAGAAGGCTCTGGTTCCAAAGGAATACACTTGAAATCTGGGGATGTTAAAGTTATTCGATCTTATTGATCGGAGATTGTGGGAGGTTTGGCACATTTGTAACAAATCCTTCAGGTATCCAGGGCATAGGTTGTGTGGAGATTTGAATGTTGGCATGTCAGTTCTGAATAAGATTCTACATTTGATGGGTAGCCAGTGAAGTGAGGAAATGGTCGGAGGATTCTCATTGGTCCACCATGGAAAATCCAGAGGCTTTCCTCTTCTTAGGTGTCTAACAAATTTTTAAACACCTTCGGTTTGCTTTAAGGGGTGAATGTGTTACCTAACTTTTGAAATTACCTTTTTTGCACCAGTTCAAGAAAATGAACACAATTTTACAATTTTTTATCTTTATTAAATAATTAGAGTCTCT
Source organism: Hyperolius riggenbachi (assembly GCF_040937935.1). Taxonomy (NCBI): domain Eukaryota; kingdom Metazoa; phylum Chordata; class Amphibia; order Anura; family Hyperoliidae; genus Hyperolius; species Hyperolius riggenbachi. The sequence continues at coordinate 232,985,174 of NC_090652.1, read as the reverse complement.
AGTTTTATATTAAGTGGAAATGTGAGAAATGTTGATGTTTCTGTGAGTAAAAAGAAAAAGGTTTTAGTGTTTTGCTATAATAAAAATGTAAATGAACACAATAGCAGCTTCAATAGAGTTATCTCGGTAAGTGCAATGTTTAGGACCTCGGTTGGCAGAACTCGTTGTGTTGTAAATGCTTGAAATGATTTTCTCTCTCTCTACTAGCAGGGAATACAGAACCTAAAAACAGAAGTCCTCTGTTATTGTCTCACACTGCCCCCTAGTGACAAGTGGCCATAAATACACTTTACAGTAGTACTATAGTAGCAAGCAAATGTAACAGATAATTAAAAAAAAAATTGTTAAAATAAAGTGGCCTGGAGCACTTGCAAACCTCTAAATTGGCTGCTAAAGTGATAAACAAATGTTAATTGAATAAGCCTGTGACATACTAAATTGATGATGCTATGTTGTAATTCTATAGCCTGTCTGCTTTCAGAAATACAGTATATAGTTCAGGGGATCTTTAATTACTGTTCAGTCTAAAATTGTGCTTTCTTGCTTGCGAAATGTGAAAGTTGGCTTGGTCATCAAAGGTGAAGATTGGAAACGAGAGCTTAGCAGCAAAAGGGTTAAATGAGTCATATATTTTTGAAAGTATTATTCCAGGGTAACTTTGAGCATTAGTTATAAAGTTGCTGATTGCTATAATTTTTTAAAAGTGAAAAATGTTCATAGATAGTTCAAGAATGGGCCTCTCAGAATCCTGCCAGGGCAGATTAATTGATACACAGTTAGCTTGTGCCTGACTCTTCACATCTGCTAACAGAGCCTGCAGTAGATGGAGTTCATTGTCTCCCATATTATAGCGGTGCCTGATCTGACGCACAATGTGCCTCTGATTAATTATTATAGTCCCTGGGACCAAAGTGTCAGCAAAAGTTCAGGAGAAGCAAATGTCACCGACATATTTTTCACACACCAACGCTGTTCCCTCTTTAACCTTCCTGCTCAGAGCACAAGCGGGGAGCTGACATGGTAGGATGGACTGCCTAACAATGAGGGAGATACATACATCAATTATAGAAGTCCATGAAAAATGCTTTTGTGATAAACTTAACCTCGAGCAAGCAAAAAACATCCACAGCCGCTGAAGTTACCACACCAACCAATCATGTGCAGGGATTTAGAAAAAAAAATCTATGCTCACCTTTGGATGTTTTAAACAGAATTAATAACAGGTTTTCTTAATCAGCTACTTACTTTAGGAGTGATTTAAAATCCCATAATTGTATTTATACCGATGTAGCCTCACTCCATGATCTTCAAACTTTCTCACTGGCGTGTTCATATTGTAAAGTCTTAGGGCTGGTGCACACCAAGAGCGCTTCTAAGTGCTTTTTAAAACGCTAGCGCTTTGAAAAGCGCTTGGCTAATGCAGTATTTTGGAGGCGATTCAGCCTCAATGTTAAGAATAGTAAAAGTGGAAAATTGCTCTAAAAACGTTAGAACAGAGCGATTTTCCAAGGTTTTTTTTTTTTTTAAAAAAAAGCTGTCCACTTCCAGCTCAAACTATACAAAAAAAATACAAATTGCTACACCAAAAATCGCTAGGCATACCTAGAAAATGGGCGTTTGTGATTATGCTAGTGTTTTTTGGTGTGCACTGGCCCTAATTTTGTTCTCACATGCAGGGGAAAAAACTCCCGCCTGCAGCATATTATTGCACATTGCTGTTGCTGACAGTCAACTGCTGTCAGTTGATGAAATGCACATTGAAAAATTGTCTGTGGAAAACCTAAGTGTGAACCCTAAAGTGTTAACCCAAAGGTGAGTACACACCTTTGTTGGATGTTGCCTGCTGGGGATCATAAGACGATTCCCTTGGGCGACATCGCTGGGCTGTAAAGACATGAGTCAGCTGTGTAGCTGACAATGCGCTGTGTTGCTGTGCGAGGAGGCGGAGGGACGCCGGAGCATCGCTTACGTGACGTCACACAGTGGGCAGGGGAGTGGCGTGATCGGAGGAAAAGAATTGGCTGTTGCTGGGAGTGAGTTGATCCACCAGGCAGATTGCTTGCGGGTTGGGCACCTCTATACACACTCCCGATTATGGGCTGAGGCGTTCATTATCATCCGCCTGTGTACGATGCTTTAGACTGGGAAGAGTAATCTCAATAGTGATTTGACTACACAGTACAATCATCTGTAGGTTGGTTGGTTGAACTGGGTACTATGACCTGAGGGCTGCTAGATCATGTCTTTACATTCTATACAACATCCTATGAAGGTGTCCATACACTTACTTGATTTCCCGCTGATAGACAGCAGATTTGATCACTGTGTTCCAATCTACTGTGAAATCGATACGCAAACGCTGACTGTTCGACCAGTTTCTGTCCGAAACCGATCAATCCCGTCGATCTGTCCGCGCGGAAGATTTCACTTGATCGTCAGCAGGTCGGGAGTGCATAGATAGCGGCGTTCAAATGTCCGACCACCGACACTAGTGACAATACATTACCTGATCCGACTGGTGCGAGTCCCCGCAGTCCCTTCTACGCGCTGTGCTCCAGCTGCCTTCACTTACTTCCTGTCGGGGGGAATTTAAACAGTAAAGCGCCCTCTACTGTTTAAACTTCCCCAGACAGGAAGTAAAGTGAAGCTGAAGCCCAGAGCGGGAAAAAGACAGCGGAGACCGGGGGACACGCGCCAGCCGGATCAGGTAATGTATGCAGGGGGAGGCAGCAGCAGCAGCTCCACAGATTGTGAATCGATTTCATAGTGAAATCAATTCAAAATCTGTTTGCAGTGTAGGCAGCCAATAGATCCCTCTTTGATCAGATTAGATCACAGAGGGATCTATCTGCTGGTCGATCTGGTGGCAATCGACCACTGTATGGCTGCCTTTAGTCCGTATTCTTATGCTATAGTACAAAGCATCTTAACCACTTGAGGACCGCAGTGTTAACCCCCCCTAGTGACCAGGCCATTTTTAGTTAAATAGGCCACTGCAGCTTTAAGGCCAAACTGCAGGGCCGTACAACACAGCACACAAGTGATCCCCCCCCCCAGTGTTTGTTTGTTTGTTTGTTTTTTAATAAATATTTATTTTTATTATTTTTCAACAAAATCCTGCACTTTTTTATTGACTTTATAACCCTTCCTCCCTCCCCCCGCCAGCCTATCAGCGCGATCGGCTGTGATAGGCTTAAGCCTATCACAGCGGATCGCTTCCCAGTGTCCCAGACGTGTCACACGGCTGTCCCCAGTACAGCGCTGCTGTAGATCGCAGCACTGTACAAAGTAATTAGACGGCGGTTTCGCTGTCTAAGTCTCCCAAGAGGCAATCGCCACTCAGAGACTGAAGGCGGGGCGGAGCTCCGCCCCCCGAGCAGGAGATGCGCGCAATCTCCTGCTAGCTCCATAGACAGCCGTTCACGCCAATGTGCTGGAGCAGTCGGCAACAGGTTAAAGCCTGGAAAATAGGCTGCGATAGATATATAAAGGAAAGATAAAATAATAAAAAGCAAAGCAAAACCCATTTTCTTTTCTTTGCTGTAATCCTTGGCATGATAAATAACATGGATGTGTTGAATATTAAACAGAATGGGTGCTGGTTGTGTGAATGGTGGTGACATACTACAAGCATATGATTTATGCATTGGAGGCCTTTCACGCTTCTTTGTCCAGACATGAAAAAGCACACACAATTGGCAAACATATACTTCCCTCAGTGCGCCAAAGTTAATGCACAACAGCAAATGAGATAGTTAAAAGACTTCTTTTTGTAATGAAAATATATTCTGTTCACCAAAGCAAGACCCATTCTCTGCAAGAGATGAATATATTAAATTGATTATTGCTGAGTGAATAAAAATGTTAAACGATACACATTAAATGCTAGGGAAATGTATTGTTCTGACCTGAAAATCGGAGCTAGAAATGCCTTCTGCAATGCTAACAGCTGTCAATGATGGAAAATATGCGCGGTAGCGTGACATCGGGGAATATGACACCAGTCATAAGGACTGTCGGCTGCTGGATTCTAAAGTACCACCTCTCATACAATGGATTATACTCTATTTATGTGTGTGTGGAAATATATAGAAATGTGTGGAAATATATAAGAAACCAAGATCAGCAGCACCACTCTTGAAGAAATAGCTCTTTATTCAGACACGTAATTAAAATCACATGCCAAAAAAATGGGCTTAGACGCAGCTACAGCCCGCTGTTTCGAATGCTTCTTTGTCAAGCTTATGAGCTTGCAGCTTGACAAAGAAGCATTTGAAACAGCGGGCTGTAGCTGCGTCTAAGCCCATTTTTTTGGCATGTGATTTTAATTATGTGTCTGAATAAAGAGCTATTTCTTCAAGAGTGGTGCTGCTGATCTTGGTTTCTTGAATCGGCGACCCTTGGGCATCAGGGTAATATCAACTTTAGCACACTCTTATCTCCATTGGAGTACTTGGTCTAACACTGTGTGAATCTGTGGAAATATATAGAGATGTGCGGAAAGATATATAAATGAGTAATTTTAGCCCAGTACATAATGAGCGCTGAACAGTTTCACATACATACGCTTCTGACACCACCTGCGAATTGCCCCCGACCTCCCCCACGAGCTCGCTGCTTGGTCCTGCACCTGCGCAGTACGACTTTAAACACATGGATGCAGAAACCACGGATTGTATTTACTTTTCCAGTTAAAATATAGAGTTTGGGATGCACTCGCTGTATAAGACTACCCCCCTTCCAACGCACACCAAATAAAAATTTAAAAAAACATCATATACTGGTGCAATGTATGAACAGATACTGGTGCTGTACTGTATGTGGTACCCATTATATAACAGTATACATGTGAATGACTAGTTGGATTGGTCAACTCTCACTCTCCCTATGCGGATTGGTCAGCTTTACCTGTCTCCAAGCGGATTGGTCAGCTCTCCCTGTCTCCCTGTTTATCAGAGCGATATGGGAGAATAAATCACGCTGTGCCCATAAAACACGCCTCTTTCACCCGTCTGACCTGCTTGTGTATCCTATCTATCTCCTTCTCTGCTAGTGCAGGAACGAGAGCATCGAGAGAGGAGCGGGAAGGCTCTATAGGACGCAGAGCCTTCCCTCTCCTTAGGTAAGTTTCTGCTTAATTTTTTTAAATACAGTTCCCATTAACTTTAAAGGAAACTTTAATTGAAAAAAAAATTGCCCAGTGACTTACCTGGAGCTTCTTCCAGCCCCATGAAGTCTTACTGGTCTCTCGCCATCATCCTGCACGGCTAGGCTCCTCAGATGTCCACCTCCGATCACCTCATGTGCAGCCCTTTGCCAAACGCCTTATGCAATGCTCTCCTGTGGCAGGGCCTGCAATAGTCGGGCAACTCGTGAGTCACTCAGCTTATGGAGGAACGGCGGAGCACGGAATCATGGCAAGGGAGCGGGAGGAAGTCAGGGGGCTGGAAGACGACCCAGGTAAGTAACTGGGCAATTTTTTTTTTGTTCACTTATGTGTCCCTTTAACTCTTTCTCCTATTCTTATGACCTGTTTTTAAAGACCAAGTCCATCAAAGATCTGGTTAAATTGTTGACCTAATGAACAATCATGAAGCAAATAGAGATGAACAAGTGCTCATAAAGATTAAAGGTGACCACTAATGGCCCAATTTTCCAACGATCTACCGGCTAAACTGATTAATGCGATCAGTCGGAGACAATCATTCAGGTATGAACACAGATTGATTCCATTGATCAGATTGGGTACGTGATCATGGATCCAATCAATCTTTTCTGACTAACCCCATGTATCGTCTCGGTCACCTTAACAATTAAACAAGGCAATTAAGGATCGCCCTCCATCACCAAGAATCAATAGAGCCAAAATCTGAATGAGCTTCAGACTTCCCTGAATGCTCATTCTGAACTAGCCAATCTTTGGTTCATTGACATTCCTGTCTTGCACAATGCTATCCACGGGAATAAAACCAATGGCGTTCACTTTAACCCATATATTCTGGGAATGCCCAAAGATCCAGCCATTTTGGGAATATATATCCAAAACAATACAGCTAACATCCAAAATCCCCACAAAAACATCAGCTAAACTGGCCCTTTTACATTTAGGCTTAGCAGAGTTTCCTGTCTGCTCTCAACCAGGAATCTCTATACTACTAAATACAGCAAGAACCCTAATTGCCTCTCACTGGGGTTTAGAAGAACCTCCATCTTTAACTCATCTTCAACAAAATGTAGAATTCAACTTAACAATGGAAACCAAATTGAAACCTATTACTAACCCACCTGCTACATCGCATGGTACTCCAATAATATGGCCATCTATTTGCTAAACAAATCCTAACAGGATAGCACTAAATACGAACCAACTTCCACTATAAAGTGAACTAATACGGAAATACAACCACTAGACTACGAAGCATATGAAAAGACTCGAAAATGGTACAAAAACTATGATCGACCTAGGTCAATGTAGGTTAATTTAAACCATATAAACCTATTGTTATTGAGGACAACAACTTTCTCCTTCTCCCTTCTTTCTTTCTTTCTTTTTCTTTCTATCGTTCCTTCCCTGGTTTTGGGACAATCCCATAGGTTTTGTATCTTTAATGCCTTAGACACACCAAGGCTCACTACACTATGATCTGAGCTAAACAATTTATCCTAGGATTCTCCCAGTAGTGCCTAATGTAAGCCACCCACAACACTCTCTTGAAAACCACCTAGTTTATTTCTACTGCATAGATCTTATTCCTACCTTGGTATGTACCTAAAGGATAATACCGGATGTATCCCAAGATAATGTTTAATGTTTAATGCTTAATGTTCAATGTTAAATGTTGATCACTATGAATATAAGCTGTATGTTTAAAACTACAATAAAAATGTATTGTTAAAAAAAAAAAAACAATGGCGTTACACTTGCCACTTCCAGATTCTTTGCATAACATGATGCATTGCAACCACTGGCACTGTAAGGGAGTCCTAAGAGTCCTAGAGCTCCTTGTCCACAAAAAAATGAAGGTCTGTTATGACTTTCCACGGATGTTATTGGCAGACCAAATAAAAATTTAAAAAAGAGACAGCAATATTGTTAATGAACAACATCAGATGTTTCTAAAGCCTCTTTTCCACGGACAGCTGAAGGTGGTAAATTTACTGCCTGCCAGCTGCTCCCCCAGCCGGGCATTTGCTAGCACTCGACATGGACGATGAACGGGCAGCCACCCAACCAGACGAGCAAACAGTTTAGACGTCCTTTGGAAAAGAGGCCTAAGGCCTAATTTACACTGCAACAGCTTTTTTAGCAGTAGTGATTTGAAAAGCTCTTGCTAATGCAATGCTATGGGTGATTTCTATAAAATCACATAGCTTAACTGATTAAATCATACAAACTCATAGCATTACATTAGCAAGAGCTTTTAAAATCACTGGCACAGATCTGAGAGGCAGAGAAGGAGGTAAATAGGATACAAGGGTGGGCCAGAAGGGTGAAAGAGGCGTGTTTTATGGGCACAGCGCAATCTATTTTTATATACCTCTCTGATAAACAAGTAGACAAGGAGAGCTGACTAATCCACTTAGGGAGAGGAAGAGTTGACCAATCCAACCAGTCAATCGCCTATATACTGTTATATACTGGGCACCCCATATAGTGCAGCACCAGTATCTGTTCATACACAGCACCAATTTATGTTTTTTTTTTATTTTTATTTAGTGTGCATTGGAAGAGGGGTAGGTAGTATTATACGGTGAGTATATCCCAAACTCTATATATTAACTGGAAAAGTTGGGGGGGGTCGTCTTATACGCCAGAATATCCAATATATATATATATATATATATATATATATATATATATATATATATATATATATATATATATATATATATATATATATATATACACATATATATATACACACACACATATATATATATATATATATATATATACACACACATATATATATATATATATATATATATAAAATATATATATATATATATATATATATATATATATATATATATGTATATATATGTATATATACACACACACATATAAAAAATATTTTGCTGTAGAAGTTCAGTTACAATGGCAGAACTACAGGAGGTATTTTTCCCTGTTTCGGAACTACAACTCCCAGCACACTCTTGCATTTTTAGCAACAGAAGGGGAATGACAGGTTGTCTCAGCTGGGAATAGCATTCTACAGCCAGTCAGTGCTGAAAAACTGCCACCGGGAGATTCCTGGTCCCGACTCAGCAGAGAGTTTCCATACAAATAAACATTTACCGAGAACCACACTGTGTAGGAATAAGATTCAAAACACAGAGACATAAATCTTTTGACAGCATTGAAACAAGATGCCAGCATCGCCTCAAAGTAGCATTGCTGACTTCCTGAGCTTCAGTTACATTAGCAGGTGATGTGCGGAAATCACTCGCACGTTCTGCAATTTGTGCAGCTAGGTTTGCCTAGACTGCAACATGCCAAAGAAAATAGCTACATAAGATATTGTCAAGTGACTGCAAATAAGTGTTTGACAGTAACTTGACTAGAAATGGTCGGAAATGCAGATTTCCTAATTCCGATATGTTTCCTTTTTTTCCTTGTCAATAAAGTTTGTTAATTGTAAAGAAAAAATAAAAAAATGTTTTTGTGGAATCTGCTATTTGCGGATGTACATTACTATGTGTAGTCCACATTTCTGATTGGCAACTGAAGAACACTTCCGTATTCTCTGACTGGCCCTAATACTTCTGAGTCTTGCAGCTGGCCTAAAAATTCCGCTATATTCCAATTGCCACAGTACAATACTGACTCCCTGATTGGCCCAATACTTCAGAGTCTTGTGATTGGCCTATATTAAATGTTACATTTTATATGCATTAACGTGACTCGTACTAGGCCTTTAAAACCCTACCATTTTTGTTAGATCTGTTCTGATAAATATTCTTCATATCAGGAGTAGCCTTTTTTTTACCTTTTATGAAAGTATTACATATTTACTAATAATCCAGGGGATTTCTCCATCCTGCTTGCCTCCACTGATCCCCCAAACCCCTTAGACAAAGGCTCCTGTCCATGAATGAGCGTGGTCACACTGCGCAGGTGCAGGATGCCTCTCGCCTGTGTTTTAGCACAGAACCAATCAGACTTGGCTGTTTCGGCAGAGCCCAAGAGTACTACTGTGCAGACACAAGGCATCCTGCGCCTGTGCAGTGCGGCCACGCTCGTTGCATAGTTATTTGGGTTGAAAAAAAGACGTACGTCCATCAAGCTCAACCAGAGAACAAAGTACAACACCAGCCTGCTCCCTCACATATCCCTGTTGATCCAGAGGAAGGTGAAAAATCCTTACAAGGCTTTGTCCAATTAGCCCCAAAAAGGAAAAAAAATCTTCCTGACTCCAGATGGCAATCAGATAAAATCCCTGGATCAACATCACTTGGCATTACCTAATAATTATAGCCATGGATGTCTTTCAAGGCAAGGAAAGCATCTAAGCCCCCTTTAAATGCAGGTATAGAATTTGCCATATCTACTTCCTGTGGCAATGCATTCCACATCTTAATCACTCTTACTGTAAAGAACCCTTTCACCCGTTCACGGACGCAAACTTTCAGAGGGTGCCAAGGCTGAATTGGTGGTCTCAAAGAGGACAAGGGAATAGGCTACTATTAAAGCAAACCTGGAGCGAAAAAAAAAACTCATGATATGATAAATTGTATGTGTAGTACAGATAATGAATAGAGGGTGTGTGTTATCCCAAGGGATTTAACAGACTTCCTAGGGAGACAGGAAAAAACACAGAGAAACCAGGAGCCCCTTATGGCGTAGTATGTCAAGTGCTGATCACGTACTCTTAAAGAGCAAAAGAATACTCACAAGTGTTGGTTGCGCGACTAGCAACCACAGTATGAAGGCAGGTGAGGAAATCTGTCCTCACTCCGGTTCTTTATTCATCAGATATGTGAGTCACGCACCATACAAAAAGCAATAGTTCAGAAACTGAACACTAGACTAACCCCCCGGGGGGTTGTGACATAACAACTGGGAGGGAGAAGGCACCCCAAAAAATAGGTGGTGGTTGAACGGTATATTTATATTATGTCACATAATATAGATATTCCGCTCATCCACGACCACCTATTTTTTGGGGCGCCTTCTCCCTCCCAGTAGATAATGAATAGAACATCACTTTTATATTTTCAGTTATATAACTTTTTTTTTTACATAACATTGCATCACACTTCCACAGTTGCGGTTTTAAAACACGCTCTGTCTTTTAAGATACAAAACAAAGCAGAACTAATGACCCTTTGAACTTTCCTGCAGTAAAACCTTATCTTAAGCGGTCTCTCTCTGTTTCTTGGCTGTTTAAGTGCTTCAGAAAACAGGACTGTATTCGACCCAGTGGGTCAAAGAGCTCAGCCAAGCTCTTTTGCAAAGATAACAACTGAAGGTTTTTTTAAACTCTTTCTGTACTGGAAAACAATATGAGACTATTTTCTTTGCTACTAATGTTCTATTTCTTAGCTGTACTTCACATGCAATTCATTCTCTCAAAAGTGTATTTGTCGCTTCAGTTGTCCTTTGAGGTAAGTATTTTTGCATTTTTTTAAACTTCCATGTTTACTTTAGAGTCATTTACATATACTATCAGAATAATGGAAGTAAGTCACATCTTGGAAATTTAAAGTACCTAAGCAACAGGGCGGCAACTCTACTGGATTATTGACGTGGATGGTAATGTGCCTTGGGAAACAACCATTTTCCAGCAAACGGTTAAGTTGCAGCGCCATTAGATTATTAATCACCTTGCCATTTACATCACATCACATTACATCACAGCCTCAAAAAAATTTAGTGAAGAAAATTGCACACGGCCAACTCCTGTCAATCGCTGACACGCAATCTAATTCTGTGCATTTCCGAGCAAGCTTCTCTCAATTAGCTATGAGATTCAGTTCAAAAGGTGACTCGCTAGGTCCCATTCTCAAGCGCACGCAATCACTGTTCTAGGTGACTGAAATCCAAACACCATTGCCTTGTCTAAATATTACAGGGGGGGGGGGGGGGGAAGTAGCGGCAAAGGGCAATTGGCATGCAAACTTTGTCGGCGCTAAAACAATTAATTCCCCACTCTGGAATGACCCAGTGGTGTTCAATGCACATAAATACTTGTCTATCAGTGTCTGACACCTAAGGCGGGGGAATATTAAAACGGCTCCGTGGTTTAACTAGCTGGAGAGATGCTCCGAGGATTAGTTATGCATGAAGTGCCACTGCTAACCTCTGGAAATTTCAAAATAATAACCTCTCCCTTCCTGCTGAAGCCTTCGCCTCTTCTTAGAAACGTTTGCCGATGTTTAATTATCACTTCCAGGCACCTAAAGCCGAGCGTTTATTTTTTCTCTTCCATTATCTCTTTTTTTTCACCCACTTTAACAGAGCAACAAGGTGAGAAGTCTCTGAGGTGGCCCCACTAACTATAACCAGTAAGCATTAATAAAAAGAGATTATTTCCTCAGATGCTTCTGCAACACTGGCAGTAGTAAAAATAATGGAAGCTGGTATATTATTAGCATAGGTTAGTGCAATCTTTGTTTGCTTTTCAGATTGGATTTTTGAAGTCTGTTTTTAAGCTTTTCAAGAAGCAGCTATAAAGGTGGATAGCAGCTACTACAGATAAATACATCGGTAAGCCAAGATGAAGATCTGAGGTTAAACAAGCCAATCCCCGTCAAAAAGCATATCTTATGCAGAAACATTCACTATGCTTTTACTTCTAATAACCAATGTTCTAATTTTTAATTATTACCTTTAACCTTCAGTTCTGCAGACTTCAGTTTCGCTTTTAAAGAGACTCTGTAACAAAAATGTCATCCTTTTTTTCTACCATCCTACAAGTTCCTAAACCTATTCTAATGTGCTCTGGCTTACTGCAGCACTTTCTACTATCACTGTCTCTGTAATAAATCAATGTATCTTTCCCCTGTCGGACTTGTCACCCTGTGTCTAGGAAGGCTGCCAACTCTTCCGTGCTGATCTGTTATGCACACCCCTCTCCAGGCCCCTCTTTACACACTCCAGTGTGTGTGTTATTTACATAAGCCAGCAGCGTCTCTGCTCTCTTATCAGCGAGAGAAGAGAGCTGGATAAAAAGCCTCCTGTTAGGCTGTGAAAGAAACTGGCTGACACATACTGAGGAATTACAGACAGGGCAGAGCTGTCTGCAGGAAGAAACGATCAGCCTGTCACTAGTATTCAGTGGATGAGAGCTGCAGGGGGACAGAAGGTAAACACACAAATGATCTCTTGAGATTCAAAAGGAAGACTGTATACAGCCTGCTTGTGTATGGATGTATTTTCTATGTGTGGACATACTGTACATCAACCTACTTCCTGTTTTGGTGGCCATTTTGTTTGTTTATAAACAAACTTTTTAAAACTGTTTTTGACTACTTTTAATGCGGCGGGGAGCGGCTAAATTGTGACAGAGGATAATAGGAGATGTCCCCTAACGCACTGGTATGTTTACTTTTGTGCGATTTTAACAATACAGATTCTCTTCAAGACCATTTGCCCAAACATCCTGCATGACAACCTGGTGCCACTTGAAGTCAACCCCTCCCTATGTGCGTGGATCAAGGATTTTTTCACCAATAAGTTGCAGCTAGTCAAGATTGGGAGACTCTCCTCCTGTAGCGACAACCATCAACGAAGGTGCCCTGTAAAGGCAAGTACTGTCCCAAAACCTGTTCTCCCTGCATACAAACAGATGTACCTCATCTGTCAACTTTGTCAAAGTCATCAAATTTGCAGACAACAACACTATCCTTGGCCCCATGGACAGAAATGGAGAGCATGCATATTGCAACGAGATTGAGGGACTCTGCAAATGATGCAAGGACAAGAAGCTCATCCTAAATGTGGCAAAAACTGTTAAATTAACAATAGACTTCAGAAGGTACCTGCCCACACTCAACCCGATCTTCATTGAAGACACTGGGTAAAAAGCATTCGGTTTTTATGTACTACCATTACCAATGATCAGGGATGGGACAGAATACAAACAAAGCCCAGAACAAATCTCAGCAAATGTTGCTCTTCCTGAAACAACTGAAAAAAGGTCAGTGCTGTGAGAGCTGCAGACCAGCTTCTACAAAGCAACTATTGGATATAATCTCTGATCCTTTGTTATTGTCTGACAGGCACAACTGCAAGTGACAGGTACAAACTTCAGAGAGTCATCAATGCTGCAGACAGGATCATCAGGACACCCCTGTCACCACTGGACCTCCTCCACACATCAAGACTGAGGACCAGAGCCAACAGGATAACCCTCCTACAAACTCATTAGTTAATTCAACCACTAAGTGTTAAACAATAAATCAGAAAGCGTATTGGCCAAGGCTGAGCACTATAGCTTGACACGTTTCGTGAAGAAACCTTCACTTCCTCAGGAGGTGTTCGGCCCTAAATTGGGCAGTTTGTCCTCTACAGGTCCACAGCTCAGGGTAGAATATACAGGATCTTCTAAAAAAATTAGCATATTGTGATAAAGTTCAATAT